>NC_056739.1:1993271187-1993546187 GCF_019279795.1 Protopterus annectens
ATAAAGTAAGGCAGCCGACGCCATTACATCAGTCTTTCTTGCCGTGGAGCCCGAAGCAGAAGCAGTTCGCACGAGTGCTGGTCGGCCGCTGCTTGAGTTTCATCTACCGAACTGAAGCTGAAGTCTTCTAAAGCTAAGTACCACGTTAGGAATCTTTTTGCTTGCACTAACCGATGTCAGAAAAAGTTAACAATTGTCTCGTCTGTGGAAAGCAAATACCACACCAAGACTTTCATTCTTATTGCATCACTTGTTTAGGCCCAGACCATGACATCCCCTTCATACCTTAAGGGAGCACTTCCAGTGGGAGAGTCAGGGCTGCCATCAGTCTAAAAAGAGACTCAGGGAATTCTTAGATCTTCAACAGCACAGACCATTGTCCACCCCCCCAGTCTTGGATGTTATGAAGGATGTTTTCCTGGAATCCAGCTTGACTCCTCACACCCTCCCTCCTGCACCCAGAAAACCAGACAGGTACTACAGAGTCCCTGACGCACACAAATTTATTTTTAAAAATCCTACTGCGGACCCTGAGGTAATTTCTCAAGGGGCTAAAGGGATTAAAGCATCCTCTGCTAAGAATCACACCCTCTCAGACAGGGATTCCCGAGCACTAGACAAATGGGGTAACAAAGTATGCACCTCAGATACTCTTGCTATCAGGGCACTAAATTGTCAGTTCCATATGCTAACATTTCAGCAACATACCCTGGAACTCCTCAAACAAAAATGTCTTCCTTTCCTGCCTGTGCAGAATGTAAAGAGTTACAAGAGTTAATGCATTCTGCAAGTCAAGTAACTAAATGCACCTTGCACTGTGGTTTTGACGCCCTGGAAGTTTCTTGCAGGGCAGCAGTCACTGGATCTGTCATTAGAAGGCATGCATGGCTTAAGGAACAGCCCTTGTCAGACCATGTCAAATCTAAATTGCTGGATGCTCCTTGCACAAAGACAACTTATTTGGCACTAAGGCAGAAGATGTCTTAAAAAAGATGGAAGAAAAAGAAAAATCTATGCAGATAGTTAAGTTTTTCTTACAGGCCCAGCCACCCAGGTTCAGGAGGCATTGTTCCACCAAGCACTGGTCCTTTCCTCCTCCCACTAAGCCAGTTCAGACCAAACCCCAGGGAACCAGACCCCCCAGACAGCAGCCGCAGGGAATGCAGAGATCTAAGCAATGGACTACCTCCACTTCAAAACCAGGGAGTTCTAAGCCATCCCCTTATGGTAAGAACTCACAATGACTCACCTCCCCTACCCCCTCCCTCTGCCCACCTTCACTTACCCCTAGGAGGAAAACTCTCCTTTCACGCAAGCACCTGGGCCACCATTACCAACAACCACTGGGTTCTCAACATAGTGTCCCAGGGATACAAATTTTCTTTCCACACCCTTCCAATCCCAAAAGGGTTCCCAGATCTACTTTCAAACCAGTGGGCAGGGCACAAAAACAAGTCCTTTCCCTGCTCTCTATGAGGGCAGTAGAGCAAGTTCATGCAGAACAGAAAGGCTAAGGTTTCTACTCCAGACTTTTTCTGGTACCCAGAAAAGAGGGCACCTGGCACCCCATCCTCGATCTATCTATTCTAAACACCTTCCTGGTGATCCCAAAATTCAAAATGCTCACCCTCCAGCAGCTGCTACCCATGCTCTCCAAGGATGCTTGGCTAGCCACCCTAGATCTAAAAGAGGCCTACCTCCACATTCCTATCAGGGAATCATGCAGGAAATGTCTCCGTTTCAGGGCAGGATCACAGCACTTTCAGTTCTCTGTGCTTCCCTTTGGCTTATCTACTGCTCCCAGAGTTTGCACAAAATGTCTGGCTCCAGCCATTGCCTTTTGCAGACCAAGGAATATCCAGATTTACCCTTACTTAGACAACTGCCTAATTTAGGCAGACAGCCAGGAAAAGCTGCTCAAGCACCTGGCCTTTGTAAAGTCCCTACTAACCTCCTTAGGGTACACAGTCAATGAAAAGAAATCCAAACAGGTGCCCACCCAAAGGATTATATTCCTGGGAGCAAGGCTGGACACAGCATCCCACATGACATTCCTTACACCAGAAAAGCAAATTTTCCTGAAAGCCTACTTCTCTCAACTAGCCACCAGGCCCCAGCTGTCTACAAGGAAAATCCTGCAAGCTCTGGGCTTCATGGCATCTTGCATACTACTCATTCCATATGCCAGACTGCATATGAGGAAACTTCTGTGGTACCTAAAAAGCCTTTGGTGTCAACACTCTCAAGACCTGGAGACTCTTATACCTAAACCTTTCTCACCATCCCACACCGCACATACCCTCACCACAGACGCATCAGACTATGCCTGAGGTGCACACCTTGATGGCAGGTGAATACAGGGCCAATGCAGCCCACAGCAAATCCCTCTGCACATCAACCAAAGAGAGATGATGGCTGTCCATCATGCCTTGATAGCTTTCAAGTCCCTTTTCTCCCCAGGGGCTCTCCTGATCAAAACAGACAACACCACTGTGATGTGGTATATCAACAAGCAGGGAGGGACTCACTTCTACCCTCTATGCAGGCTGGCCATGACCCTTTGGCACACAGCCTCTGCCATGCAGCTCCACCAGTTAGCACAATTCCTATCAGGTTCTCTCAGCTCTCTGGCAGACCAATTAAGCAGAGATCTTCTGGATCCACACGAGTGGCAGCTCAACAGAAGAACCTCCACCCTAATAACTCCGATATGGGGCCCCCCCGAAGGTTGACCTCATTGCATCCCACACCAACCATCAGCTCAGCAAATTCTGCACCAGGGAGCATCACTGCATGGCTTGGAAAGTGGATGCCCTGTCCTTCCCCTGGGTCAATCTGTCGGTCTGTGCCTTTCCTCCACTACCTCTCATCCCCAGGGTACTGCTCAAAATAAAGGAGGAAAAACCAAGGACAAACCTTATAGCTCCAGACTGGCCTCGCTGGCACTGGTACCCCTTGCTGCGCAGCCTGTCCCCACTGCCACCATGGCATCTTCCTCAGATTCCAAACCTCCTGACCCAGAGGGAAGGGGGATTCATGCATCCCCAATTGCAGACACTCGGTTTGGCAGCTTGGCTTATTCCCTAACCCCCATCAATCTGCCAACCTCAGTAAACAGGTTCTAGATTTTATACGTGAGGCCAGACGCCCTAGCACTAGAAAGTCTTATGCTGACAAATGGAAAAGGTTCTGCACCTGGATTCAGGCTAAGGGAGCCAATACGGCACATCCCTTCCTCCCTCTCATCCTGGATTACTTAGCTGACCTTATACAGAGTGGCCTGTCTTTTTCCTTTATTAAAATTCATACCTCTGCTATCTCTACTCATTTTCCCACTGAGAAGCCCGTTTTCTCACACTCTTTGAACAAACAGTTGCTAAGAGGGGCTAGCAACATGAGGCCACCCAGAAGAGCACCAACCCCAGCTTGGGACCTTAACTTTGTGTTGGAAAAGCTCACCCTGCCCCCCCTTCGAACCAGCTTTTTCTGCAGAGCTAAAATTTCTCTCCTGGAAGACAGCTTCCTTCTAGCCATCACTTCAGCCTGAAGAGTCTCTGAGCTGCAAGTACCCATGGTTGTGGAACCCTTCATCATTTTCCATGCGGACAGGATATCCCTCAGGACTAACCCATTCCTAATGCCCAAGGTGGTGTCCAGTGTGGCTTTCAACCAATCCATTCATTTGCCCACCTTTTTTCCTAATCCCCAGAACAAGGGGGAAAGGATCCTGCACTCTCTAGATGTGCACAGACAGCTCAGATTCTATCTAGACAGGACTAAATCTTCAGAAAGTCTGATCAATTGCTGGTTAGCTTTACTACAGGGCAGAAGGCAAAGCCATCTCCAAACAAACCATTTCCAAATGGATAGCACACTGCATCCATTTCTGCTACAAACAACATGGAAAGCCTCCCCCAAGGGGGTCAGGATTCACTCCACCAGAGCAACCTTCACCTCTGCAGCTTTCCTCAGAGGAGTCCCCATCAGGGACATCCTGGAGGCTGCCACCTGGACATCTGTTCACACTTTTACCAAACATTACCACCTGCCTCTCTTCTCCAAATCCAGGGCAGGGTTTCACTCTGCAGTCTTGCAGGGCATCCTAGCCAGCCCCTAGTTTCCTTGTCTGCCTCCACCCATTTCCTTAGCTTTGGAAATCAACCCAAATGTGATGACTGCAACAGAGAAGCATGAAGACCATAGTACAGTTGTGTACATTTACCATAAATGTAGATGTTCAAATGTATTCACTGTTGCAGTCTTGGTTTCCCTCCATCCATCCCCCTTTTTTCTTCTCTTTCTTTACAAGGGATATATTGGTATTTACTTTCTTCTGGTGGGGTTCTTCCACCAGAATCTGGCACCTACTTGGGGACTCCTGACAGGTTAGGCTAAGAAAAACTGATGTAATGATGGCTGCCTTACTTTATACTACTGATGACCTGACATCAGTCCTGAAGCGACAGCAACCGACGCAGAAATACTAAGCCTCTGGTATTCAGGCTGGCCGAGGGCTACCCTGACAGGGATAACCCAAATGTGATGACTGCAACAGTGAATGCACTTGAACATCTACATTTATGCTAAGTGTACACAACTGTACTTTCCCCAAACCTATTAGTTTCATTGGGTTGAGTACTGAAAATTCAAAAGCAGTCAGATCAGAAGGCTACACGGATCCACTCTCCTTCTCTGCCTCTTCGTTTTTCCCTGGGGCTAGTTTGTCCGTGGCTACACTCACCTGTTCTGCAGAACAGATGCCAATCCAAATCTTCATTGGTAGCCTCTTTATCTAGATCTGTCTGTTCTTCAAGATCTGTCTGTTCTTCAAGGAGTCTCCCGGAGGCCAGTATCAACAAGGTGATGAGAAGGTTTCTTCAAATGCATTTCCAGGTGGTGCCCGTCTTGGTTCCATCTGCTCAGGTCTCTCTCAGAGCAGAGCCATCTAACCCTCCATTGATGACTCTTGTGCTGGTCCAACCTTCGGATCTACAGACCTTGGATGGAGCATCCCAAGGGTACCCACGTCGATGCTAATAATGCTTTCCCCTTCAGCTGCAATGTCATCTTCAGAACTAGGGTGGACTGATGTCAGAGAGATTCTCTCTGCTCCTGCATCTATCAAGATCTCTTTGGCTCCATTGTCCACCTTGGCCTTCAAGGCTTTTGAGCGAGTAATTGCCATGCCTAGAGAAAGGGTGTATAAACTTTCTCTGAATACTGCCTTAGACTCTGTTCTTCCACATTGACAGGGAGAATTGGCTTCAAAAAGCCTTGGGCAACCTCACTCTTTGAGTTCTCAGTCTGATTTGGACCAATTGCCAGAATTTCTCCCAGGACAGGGAAGCAGACATGTAAAAGGGTGACACTTAGATTCATCAACAGAAGACACAGACTTGAAGAGGAAGGTTCCTGTCACGTTTGGTGATATCTTGGAACTGATGAAACAGAAAGGAGGGGGGGGGGGTTGGTCCAGGGATACACCTTCCTAGGAAGACCCCATGTTCCTGGAGACTTTTGGAGCTGGTTCTTCAACTGCCTGGGTGGTTGCTTCTCCTGAAACTTTCTTTAATTTGATGGCTTAGGGAAGATTGAAGGACTCTGACATGGTGGAGTTAACCCCCCCCCCAAAAAAAAACAATAACACACTGAAAGACAGTGCACACTGGAACAAAGGTCCATTGGCATATGCCATGATCGTGGTGGCAACTACTAAGAAACAATTCAGAAGAGAGTATGTCTGTCCATCTCCCTAATAAGGAATCTTTGGACAGATTCTGTAAATGGACTTATGCTTCAGCGACCTTTACTCTTAGAGCACATGGCACGGTTCCAGAGGGAATTGATTAAAGACTACACCAGTTCCCTTTCAAGTAATTTGCCATTGGATATCCAAAAAAATTGTGGAATCCCAGCTATCTACCTTGCAGTCTTTATCTAATGTTTCCATGTGTCTGCTTTCCAATGATGGTATGGCTAGGGCAGCAGGCACCAGCATAGCCATATGCTGCCATGCTTGAATGCATTCATGTGATTTTGTTAAAGGGTTTAAGATGTCCTTCCTTAAAGCCCCAAGTGATGGTTCCACCTTATTTGGAGCTAAGCTTAGGGAAACACGTACTAGGAGTGAACAGGATGGTAGGACCCTGTCTGTAGTAGGAATCCACTTTTCAAAAAATCAGAAAGGAGAAAAGAAAATGTGGTTCAGAAAATCACAGGGTTTTAATCAGGATGCTCCTGCAGACAGACCCTCATATACAGGGGAGGGGGCAGTTTTAATGGATGTTGCCCTTGGGGCAGAGGCAGATTTTGAGAGCCTTTTTCTAAGAAATCCTTCAAGTGCTCTTGAAGAATTGCCCAGCTGCTGCAATATGGAGGCAGTTGGGGGCACTTTTTCCTACACCCTCAAGCTTGGCAGGCCATCACTTCGGACTCGTGGGTGTTAAGGATAATCACCAGAGGATACACCATCCTCTTTCTTTCTCTTCCTCAGATGAAGGCAAATATGTCTTTAATAACACCCAACCAACTGGAATCTGTGACAGCAGAAGTCCAAAAGCTGTTAATAAAAATTAATCATCCAGCAGGTCCCACTAGACCAAGTAGGATCCGGAGTCTGCTTCATATTCTTTTTAGTTCCAGAAAAGACAGGGGACATAGGGCCAATCTTGGACTTAAGTCATCTAAATCATTTTGCAAAAATAGACAAAATTCTGGGTGGTCATGGTTCAGTCCATTTTGCCTGTCCTGAGGAAAGATAAATGGATGTGATTACTGATCTCCAAGAAGCTTACTGTCATATAAAGATAAACAGGTGTTTCAGGAGATTTCTGTGTTTCAGACTGGGAGCTAGTCATTTGCATTTCAGAGTACTGACCTTTGGACTCACCAAAGCCCCCACTGGATGTTTACCAAATGCACAGCAGTGGTGACAGCCTGTCTCAGACTGCAGGGGTTGTGGGTGTTCCCATATTTAGACAACTGGCTCCTCAACTCCCCAACCAGGGTTTTCCTAGTTCAGCAGAGAGACATTTTGCTCCAGTTATTGCACAGCTTGGGAGTTGCCGTGAAACAAATGAAAAGCCAGTTGAATCCCACTCAGTCCGTAGAGTCTATCGGATGCCATCTATACATGACAGATCAGATAGCCAGCTTGTCACAGTCCAGAGTTCTTTCTCTCCAGCATGTGGTCAGTCTAGTCTTACATCATTCCTCACCTTCTGCAAAGCTAATTCTAGAACTGTTAGGGCTTATGGCCTCTAGAGTCACATTGATTCCATTGTTGAGGTATCACATGAGATTAATTCAGTGGAGCCTGTTAATTCAGTGGTCTCAATTTATCATTCCCTGAGTACCCCCATCTGACTAACTGCTGTGTACAAAACCCACATCAAATGATGGGTAACGTCTCCAGCAATTTCAGAGGGCTGACCCTTCTCTATGCCACACTCTGTAGGAACAATTACTATGGATGATTCCCTTTTAAGGCGAGGGGAGCATTATGAAGACTGTTCAAGGTTCCTGGATGCCATTAGAGGCCAAATCTACACCAACATTCTGGAGATGAGAGTATTGCTACTGGCACTGCAGATATTCCAAGACTCTCTGCCAGATATGATCTCCATCCAGACAGACAGTATGTCAGTATTGTGGTACATCAACAGGTAAGAAGGAACCAGATCTTTTTTTTTAAACAAGAAATATCATTATTGAATTATGGCATAGGAAATCACACATTTATATAAATTAAAACAAACCATATTGACTTATTTTTGGTATACATCACATATAATCTTCAATACAGTTATTGTCATTCGACCATTACAGAGCTCATTCAGTTCCTGCCTTCCCTAAAACTAAATTCCTCCTCCAAAATGTTATTCTGCATGTATTGTTCCCACAATTTTCATTTTCTGTGTAATTCGCTCATACCCTTTACAAAGATCCCACTTTCCATTATTTTATCTGTGTTACTGTATCCACTACTTCTAGTGTGGTTGGTTTAGACTTTAATTTTCATTTTCTAGTAATTGCTTTTTTGGCAGCCACCAGAATTAAACTTAGCAAGGCCTTACTATGTCTAGGCAATTCCAATTTTGTATCACACCTTAAAAAATAATTTCCTTAGTTTTACCAGTTTGCTGACACAGTAGTCTGCAGGGAATTTTTAAAGTCTGCCAACTCATTACCCTCGCAAAAATATATTCCCAGTTACCTCTTTCTTCCCCATCACGCCTCCAGCATTTGTAATCTACTTGAGGAAATATTCTTTGGAGTCTTCTTGGGGTATAAAAATACCTATAGACACTTCCAAACAAAAATCCTAAATCTTCTAGACTTTGTTGCATATTTGGAATACATATATTCTCCCATTGTTTCTTTATGAATTGCTTATCTAACCTCTCGCTTCTCAATCTGTTCTAAATTCCTCTGATTGATTTGAGTGGTTATCATGCAATATTTTATATGCCCTACTAATTATCCCTTTTTTAACAGCAGCTTCTGTTCTAAATTCTATTAAAAACTCTTACTAGTGCTGGTGTTTCACTTTGGATCCCCATATTCCTTTCTTTTTGCCTATACTCTTAATATCAGTCCTTGATAGAGAAGGCAGTCTCTAGCCTGCACTCGAAATAAGTTCTTGGCCTCTTCCTATTTTGTTACCTTTGTCTCCTCTAATTATTTTCTCCCAATACATTGGTTCCTTTCCCATTTTTCTCCAATAAATTCTAGCCCCCTTTTGCCTATCCTTTGTATACCTGATTGCAGTCATCCTTATTGGCAAAATCTCCTTTCTCCATTCCTGTGTTAGCTTTGTTCTGTTAATGTATCAATATTATTCTCCTTAAGGATGCGCATCCAAAATTCCAGTCTCTCCTTATTTCTTGACTTTCACCCCTGTTTCATCATTATCCATTTCCTTTGTGAATCTGCTTATGCTATATGTGGGAGCCTTAAGTATGTACCTGTGAAATACCCATTCAAATCAGGTAATCCCAAACCACCTTGTTCTATTGGAAGGATCAACTTATCCCACTTGACTCTTGCTCTCTTCCCCTCCCAGATAAAATCTTTCATCTCTTTATTAATTGCTATCCACAACTTCTCTGGTTGATAAACATTTACCTGACCTGTGTATGTAACTAAAAGGACTAAAAGCATTTTCCCTTCTTGTATCTTGCTATCCATCTCCATAAAACAAGAGCTTCCATTTTCTCAGTTTTTGTATTATCTTTTGTTGAGACTCTTCCCACATATCCTTAGCTGCCATAATAAAATCCTTTTAACCCATTCCCCTAAGTACTTCATTTTATCATGTCTCCATTGATATTGGTATTGCTGAACCAATTCATGTGTAGATACATAGTTTACAGATATTGCCTTTGTTTTACATTCATTAATTTTGTATCCCAAAAAAATCTTGAAACTATCCTTTTCTGTTTTTTTACATCTGCAAATAAAGCCAATTTTTCTTGAATACCATACCAATTATATCTTTCAGTTTCTAAGTCCCTTATTTTCTTTGACAGTGGTTCTAAATATAACACAAGTAGCAAAGGGGAATAAAGACATCCCTGCCTGGTACCTCTGTTCAAACAGAACGTATCAGAGAGGACCCCTCCACACTTAATTTTTGCCTCCGATCCTTCATATATCCTCCTAATTAGCCATATTATTGTGTCCAGGAATGCAGTTGCTTTCATTGCCCTACTGATAAAATCCCAGCCTATTCTGTTGAATGCTTTCTCTGCATCAGGACCCAACAACAACAGTGGTATTTTTTTTTGCATTCTGCTTCTCTTTGGATCATCACTGTTCTGTTAATGTTATCAAATGTGTATCTGCCCTCCACAAAACCACTTTCCATCCATATGTATCAATTTTGGCATCACCTTTGCCATTCTTTTAGCCGTTATAGACATAAATGCTTTATAATCATGGTTTACAATTGAAATGGGCCTGTATAAATCTGGATCATAGGATCATAGGAGTTTACTTAGCTACTGACCTGGAGGTCATTTCAAGCCTAACCAATTCATCCCAATGAAATACCATAGATATGCTGGTCAATACCCAGGATTGCATTTAATAATGACTGCCCATGTCCAGGAGGGTTGTGGGTGCTATCCCCGGTAAGAATTTACAGTACCCCATCCACTTGTCCAGGTTCCTCTTGAACAGTGTCACAAAGGTGCTCTGCTTCACATGAATTGTCAGCCTATTCCAAAGATGCGGCAGTCACTGGGAGACAAATCTGTCCCTCATGAATGTCCTATTTAAGTCACAGGCCATATTCATGTCCCTGGAACAGGTAGCTCTAGTCCTGTTTGTTTTACAGATGTGCAGCAAGTTCATTAGGTTTGGGTCTGAGATTGCTGTGGTAAGCCAGGCATAAGTCTCCCCTAAGAAGTCTATATGATACAGAGTATAGTGACAGGCACTTGGACATTCTGTGTAAGGCACATGCTGGAGTCCCTTGATCTTCCTTGTTAGAAACCTCTGAGGTCTCTCCAGTTGCTGCAGGTGTTTTGTACGGTACATGCCAAACTGAGCATTATATTCAGTTATGGGTTTGATTAGTGCTGAGTATACAAAGGTTATAACCTCCTTTGCTGTCGAGGGAGTACCTTTACTAATCAAGTGTGCTACTTAGAAAGCCTTCCTTACTACAGTAGACACATGGTGGTTGAAGTTAAGGTCACAGTCTACTTGTGATCCCAGATCCCTTACTACTTTGTGGGTACTTGGGGTATTGTTATTGATTTGATGGTGTGAAGAGACATTGTTTTGGCTTAAGGGAATAATGATGCATTTCTTTGCATTCAGTTTGAGACCATGACTAATACACCAGTTGTTGGTCTGCATAAGACCCTCCTGGAGCGTACTGACATCATTTGGGAATTCAGTAATTGCACCCAGTTTGTAGTCTGCAAACTTGGTTAGCCACAACCCCTTAGTTTTAGCCCAAACATGTGAGAAGTATATACCAAACAGTAGGAGGCCCAGCAATGACCCCTGTGGCATCCTGCTGGTGACAGGTCTGCTGGTTGATGTGGAGTCACCCACTTTGATAATGTGTGTCCGGTTTGTGAACCACTTGGCAACCTATCTTACAGCAAAGGTATTTGCAATCAGTTTGCTAAGTGTATTGATAATGCCTGAGTGAAGAATTGTGTCAAAAGCCTCTGCCAAGTTGAGGTATACCGTGTGCACAGATTTGCCCACGTCAATGGCCTTGGTCACATTTTCGAAGAAATCCAACAGATTTAACAGGCAGGATCTGCCCTTGAAGCCAAACTGGGTTGGATCCAGGGTTTGGAGGTCACCTATGTCTTTATTTATGAGGTCCATAATGATATGCTTCATGGCCTTAGAGGTGAGGCTGGTCAGGCTTATGGGTCCGTAATTCCCCTGGTCTTTTGCTGGGCCACCTTTGTGAAGGGGAATAACTGTTGCTGTTCTCCATTCCGCAGGAACAAAGCCTGTGGTTAAGGTGTGATTGTAAAGGGTACTTAATGATGATGCTAGTTCATGTTTTAGTCTGTTTAGAAAACAGCCTGGGATGCCATCTGGTTCTATAGAGGTTGTGTTTTTTGCCTTGGGCAAGGTTTTAATGACCTGCTCTTCAGATATGTAGGATGGGGGGAAGTTTGGGAGAATGATTGTGAAAAGTTTGGAGGGTTAAGGGAGTGAAATTTTCACCAAACCTGTCCGCTAGCAGGTTTGCTATCTCTGTGGGGTCAATGTGTGTGATACCATTAGTCACTAGTTCTGCACATGCTTGGGTCCTACCCTTTTAGGCTACATACGTAGCTGTAAAAGGCCTTATGGTTATCCTTGGTTGTGCTTGCTAGGTTTTTCTCAAAAGAGCCCTTAGAAGATTTGATATGTTGTCTTATTTGCCTGTTGAGGGTGAGGATGGTGCCTGTTGAGGGTGAGGATGGTGCTTTTCCATTGTTAGGGCCTCACCTTTGTTTTCTTGGACAGCAACCTTTTGCATTTATTGTAAAGTTTGTTTATGCTGGATGTCCACCACGGTGACTTGTTTTTACTTGGGGCTCTGGCTTTGCTTCTTTCTAGTTAAGCAGAGTCTGTACAATTATGCAAGTGATTGTATGGTGCTTTAGTGTAAGCTTCGGTGTAGTTACCCTTTAAGCTGGTGGTCGGGCTTGGAATGCATTTATACTTTCACCTAGGAGAGTATGGTTTGCCTTGGTGACGCTTTTCTAGTCTAATTTCGCCCTTTGTGAGTTCTGGTGTTAGTGCCAGCTCGAAGGTGACGTTTGTGGTCAGATTTAACTAATGAGGTTCCTGACAGTTGTGGCAGCACATCTGTTTGACATGTTGGTGAGGACCAGATTGACCTGATCTAGTATGTTTGTTCCTCTTGTCAGGGTATGAACAATTTGTTCCAGGGCATTTGAGTTAAAATCAAGGAACTTTTGCACTAGCGAGTTAGGGCTAGCATAGTTTTCCCAGTTTGTGGTGGGATAATTGAAATCTCCCGTAACTAGAGTGTTCGGGAATATTTGGATTGATTCCAGTTTGATCAAGTAGGCTTCATGCATGTCATGACCCATGGAGGGGGATCTATAACTGGCTATGACTTGAATGGGGGTCTTACCCACAATAACCTGTACGTGGAGTAAGTCCATGGAGTTATCCAGTCTAACTAGACAGGAGGTGAATTTATCACTAATATCGATAGAAACATCACCTCCTTTGGTTCTCACACATTTGTTTTGAGGGCTGAAGGTATGGAAGGCATTGTAGCCTTGCAAGACCGGGGTACTCTGTGAGGCCTTGAACCAGGTTTCTGTGTCTGCACAGGCGTCTACATCTTCCAGTGATAGTAGTGCTTCCAGGGTGTGCAGTTTTTGGTTTACGCTACTAGCACTTAGCAGCATGACCCTTATTTTGTTTTGATTGGCTAATTTCAAGTTGGTAATTTTGTTTTCGAGACTTTACCTAAAAAAGGCACTATGGGGGCAAAAGCATTTGCCAGCAACCGAAAGCCTAGTCGTGCCAGGTGCAAACCGTCTCTGGCAAAGCAGCGAGGTTTATCGACCATGGCTTCCCGGGCTGATAGAAACTGGATCCCCTTTGAATGACACCATAAACTAAGCCAATCAGTGAAATCGATCATTTTTTGTTTATACTATGGCATCTGGACATACCTACCTGGGACACATACTCAGAGAGCTCAGTCATGTCTTTCTTCATATAGTCCAGTGAGGTATGTCTCAGGAGGTTCACTCCAACGTGAATTATGACAGACTCATAATGGTACTTGTTGCTGAGAGACCTGAGTGCATGTGTGATCTAACAAATCCTGGCACCGGACAAGCAGCTGACCGTGACTTTCTCCTCATCCAGCCTGATGAGTGGGACATCTGTGTGGCTCACTATGTAGTCTCGAATGACAAGAAAATTTGATTTTTGAGTGTTACTGTTATGCCTTACGGGCATGATAGGTAAGACACTGGTGTTAGTTTGTGTCATGAGTGCTGTAAGAATTGTGTTAGTTGTAACAGTCTTGTGTTTTGGAGGTCTCTCGTGTCCCAGTAATTTTTTTGAGAGAATCTCCATGCATGTTGATTTTTGTGTTTGATGCGTGCTATGTATGTGAGTAGTGGTACTGTGTGCATGAGTAGTAGTGGGTGGTTGAAGATTCTTGGTGTAGATACATCTCTCGCACTCTGTATTAGAATGAGTTATTAGTGGAGGGTTGTCAGTGTACATGAGACGATTGCTACACTGCCTCAAGAGACCCAAGTCAACAAAGTTGGCAGGAGAAACAAGGGTAGTCCAACTGTTAATAATGCTAGGTTGAAGAACTGTTATCACAAAAGGGGGGGGGGTTCAGGACTGATCAAGGAGGAGCTTAGCGGACGGATATTTTGTTTTATTTTACATTTGTTGACCGGGTTAGTCTAACTGGATATATTCCCATTTTCAGTAGAGGCCCGGGGAGATCAGCTCCAAGACATGGTCCAGTACAATAATACAAGTACAAACAATAAAAAAATCAAATATTCTTATAAAAATAGCAATTATCCTAGTAAAAAAATCATCAACAATGGTAACGTGTATTACAGCATAGAGGTTGTAACAGGATGTAGCACTGAGGTCAAAAGTCATAAACAGTGCATATTGAAAGTACGGAGACATAATGCAGGTTAAGTCAGAAGTAGATAAATAGCAATTATCATAGTAAAGAAAAAATCATCAACAATGGTAACGTGAATCAGGATGTAACACTGAGGTCCAGCGTCATAAAATAGTGCAAATTTAAAGTATGGAGACATAATACAGGTTAAGTCAAAAGTAGATAAAGGAAGTTAGATATATAGTAATGTAGCAATGGAGTTACTTAAGAAAAGGTTTATAAAGAGGATAGAAATAATGAAAAAAGGTAGATAAGAAAAATATAATAAGACTGAAAATGTAACAGAGGATAGTAAGCACTGGATAGGTAAGTCAGTTTTGTAGAGGTAGATGACTAGTCTGGTTTGGAGCAGGGACATAGCCAATATGTTTTGAGGAGAAGTTTAAGTCTGTTTTTAAAGAGAGATAAAGAGGCGAGTGAGGAGAGGTCATTAGGGAGAAGATTCCAGGATTTACCTATAGTATTAGAGAAGAGAGAATCCCCAGCTCTGTTATTAGGTTTAGAGGTGTAGACAAGAAGTTTGTGAGATGAGCGTAAGGACTTCAGATTTTTATAGGGGGTGATGAGTGTAAATAAACTTGGAGTATTAGAAGGTTTATAAAGAATGTTGTGGGCAATGGTTAGTTGGTGGGCAATGGTTAGTTGGTGAAATTTAATCAGGTGTTGTAGTTCCAACCATCCTAGCTGTTTTAAATTTATACAATGATGGGTTCGGAATGGGTTGCCTGTAGCAAATTGTGCAATGTTATTATAGGACATTTCCAATTTGCTGAGGTTATTCTTGGAGAGATTAGTAAAAATGGGTGAGGCATAAAGGAGTGTAGAGATCAAATGGGTGTGGGCGATAGTTTTAGCAGTAGGGGAAAGGGAGGGTTTAATCCTATAGAGAGTGCCATTTTTTTATTGACGTCTTTATAGTATTATTGATGTGGATGTCGAAGTTCAGATTATTGTTGATGGTGACACCTAGTAGTTTGGTGGTAGAGTCAGGAGATATAGTACCATTGGTAGATGTCACTGAGAATTGAAGAGGAGAGGACTTTAGAGTAGGAGTGAAGAGGAGGAGTTTGGTTTTCTTTGGGTTCAAAAGAAGGCAATGCTGAGTGAACCATTGTTCAACTATGTTGAATAATTTTTGGGTGAGAGTGTGAAGGTCATGGGAGGATGTTGCTGAACATAATAGTGTGGAGTCATCAGCATATTGTATGCAAGTGGCTTGTGGGATAGCTAGATGAAGGTCATTAATAAATATAGAGAAGAGAAGAGGTCCAAGTATGGGCCCCTGAGGGACACCTAAGTTAACGAGTAGATGGGTTGAATAAAGTATTATGCCAAAGTACTGCTTGCTGTCGTTTGTCAAGGTAGGATTGGGACCATTTTATGGAAAGTGGGTCTAATGACAGAGATTTTAGGATGTTTATGAGAATATGGTGGTTTACCATGTCAAATGCTTTAGACAGGTCGATAAATAGAGCAGAAGAAAGATTATTCATGTTTTGGTGCCTGTTAATGTAGTCAGTAAAGGACAGGAGGGCAGTGGTAGTGATGTGTGAGGATCTGAAACCATGTTGACAGTTGGAAAGTAAATTGTTTTCGATTAAATGGTGGAGTAGTTGCTTATGGATACATTTCTCCATAATTTTAGCTAGGGGAGAAAGTAGGGCACTGGGGCAATAGTTTGATATTTCAGTGGAATGTCCACCTTTATGTAGGGGGATAATATGGGAGACTTTCCATAAGGTGGGGATGTGACCTTCAGTAATAGTTCTGTTGACCAGTATGGAAATAGGATAGGCTATGGCCTTGGATGATAGCTGTAGATATTCAGAAGTCAGTAGGTCAGCAGAAGGATAGCATGGTTTCAGTTTATTCAAAAGGGTTTGAATAAATGTGGTTGTGACAGGTTTGAAATGAAAAGGGGGTGGGGTTGAGGAGTATGAAGGTAATGTGAAGGTATTAGATGATAGTTGACTAGCTAGTGTTTGGATAGCATCTGTAAAGAAGGTCCAAAGACATGCATCTGGAGCATTTCTCCCCGGGCCTCCGCTGAAAACAGGCTCTGTGGAACCTAGTCGGACTCTCCCGGTCAACAAAAGATAAATAAATAAATAAATAAATAAATAAATAAATAAATAAATAAATATTGAAGGTATTAGCTGTATGGATGGGATTTTTCTGGTCTGTATTTTGAAAGTTTGGTGTAGTGGATTGACCTGGGTGGAGTAATTGCTTAATGCTGCCCCAAGATTTCTGTGGGTTGTTGTGATTAGGTTGTTGATATTGTAAGAAGTAGTTTTTTTTGTCAGAATGTGTGGCCTTTTTAGTGTAATTTCTTAGCTGTCTAAAGGTTAGTTGGTCAGCAGTGTGTTTTTGTCATTCTCCATTTGGCCCAATAGTTATTTCTGATGTGAATTTTGTGTTTGGTTTCATTAGTAAGCCATGGGGCAGACTTGGTCTTAATTCTAATAGATCTGGTAGGAGCATGGTGATTAAGAATGGCAAGGAAGGTAGAATTAAAGAAATTAACGGATTCATCTAAAGGGAGTTGTTGTAAGGGAACCCAGTTGCATGCTCTTAGTTCCATTTGGAATAGATCAGGGTTAAATTTATTTTTGGATCTAATATGTCTGATAGAGGTTGGGGTGGGGGTGTTGGCTTTATGTCTGATGATGTAGGTAAGTGAGTGGTCACTGATATCATTAGGGAGGGTTCCAGAATCATAGTAATGAGTATGATTGTTTGTGAGAATCCAGTCTAATATGCTTGCTTTCTTGTTAGCTTTATTTATGCTGGTGGAGGTGGTAATGGTTTGAGAGAATTCATATAGGTTTATGTGGGTGGTAGGAAGGCTACTACAATAGGAGTTCCAGTCTAAATTTATGTCGCCTAGGATTATGGTTTCTTGAGGCAGGTGTTGGGATAGCCAGCAGAGTATATTTTCCAAGGTGGCTATGTTATTTCCAGGGGGCAGATACATACAGATAATATAGATTGATTTAGCTTTGTTAAGTTCAAGTTTAGAGATGAGCATCTCAGCATTGGAGTCCAGAGGTAGATTACAGTTGTAAGTGGTTAATTGAAAGCCAGATTTAAATAGAATAGCCACCCCATCACCTTTCTTAGATACTCTGTCAAGTCTTAGGATATTATATCCAGGTGGGATAATTTCATTATCTTTGATGACAGGTTTTAGCCATGTTTCAGTTAGGCAGATAATGTCAAAGGAGTATACTTCTAGGAGAGCATGGAGTTGAGTCACTTTGTTGTTAATGCTACGTATGTTAAGATGAGCTAGTAGGAGAGAGTTGGAAGGTCTTGCAAGGGGAGAATTGATAGATTGATTATGGTTTTGAAGAGTGATGAGGGTTGCTGTTGGGCCAGGGTTAGGATGAATATCACCGTCCTTTGCTGTGAGGAGTTGCAGTGGATAGCTTGGATTAGGGAATTTCCTGTAGAGAAGTAACACTCTTTTCAAATATTGTGTATTGTATTTAATGTCTAGTGTTCTGTGATACTTTGAAAGTAGGTAGCTAGGAGAGCATGTTATGTTTGCATGGTTATGCAGGTGTGGTAAGGGTTGAGAGTTGTTTTGTTGGTTGGAGTAGTTAGTTTGTGGATATATTGGGTGCTCATATGAGGAGAGTAAATATACAAAGGTTAGTAGTGGTAGTGGTAAAAGAGTGAAGCAGAATCGAATTTGAAAAGGGATAGTTGAATAAGCCATTGAGAAGGAATAGTTATTTGTTTTATATATGTGGAGATGGAAGTATATAATGTGGGAATGTGTAAAGATAGGAGGGAGTGGTGAGTATGAAGGGGAGTGGTTAGAGATGGGAGATGAAAGGGAAGTTGGCCAATGGGAAATGTGAAGTGGGTAATGGGAAGAGGAAGAGGTGTGGTTAGAAAGTATAAGAGTAGGACCCCTGGGGGTGGGTGGGAATTGGGGGTAGGGAGAGGAGTGGAGTGAGCCCGCAGGGTGAACGGAGCGGGTAGACACAGAGACTGGAGCAGTTGTAGAGGAAACAATCAGCAGGACTGATATGTGAAGGTAAGATGTTCTTCATCCCACATTGCTGCAGTCCTAACACTTGGGTAGTCCGCTGTCCCAGTCGGCCCGAATACCAAAGTATAAGGCTGACGTCGGTCAAGGCGCATTAGTCTGACGTCAGGACGTCAGGGTACAAATGCGCATGACCGACGTCATATCCTCAGTCTTTTTTGCCGCATGGTCCGATGCAGAAGCAATATTGCGAGTGCAGGTTGGCGTTCTGAAATTTTCTGAAGTCGGAGTTTCAGACCGAATCAAAGTTGGCTAAGTACCCGCTGGGGAATATTTTGTTTTTCTTGCCTCAGTATTTAACCGGATGTCAGAAAAAGTGAATAACTGTATTTCTTGTGGGAAACAGATACCTCATAGGGATTACCATACCTTGTGTATACCTTGCTTAGGGCCTGAGCACGACGTTGTTGGATGTCGCTCTTGTGCTAGATTTAACAAACGCACTATAAAGAGAAGATTAGACTGTGCCAGGTTAGTTTTGGGAAGCGTTGTAATTATAAAATGCCGCCGGATGCTCCGGCGCCGCCTAAAAAGCGCAAGGACAAAGCAGCAAAGCCTAGGTTGGAAGAACCGTCTGTCCCGGACGTCGGTTCTTTAGAGGGCTCAGTGGAGCCGGAGGTTCTGCCAGAAGTTTCTTTGGAGTCTCAGGGAGAGACTTTACTGTTACAAGATGTGTCCTCTCAGGAGGCAGGCCAGGCTGAGGGGGCTTCTCAGGTAGCTGTTCTCCCCTCCCTTCCTAAGGTGGTTAGGCCCTCCCCTTCTGTTCCCAAGGCTTCTTCGAGAGGCAGGCCAGGTTTGACTTCTGTGGGTGTTTCTCCTAGTTCTTCAGGGTCTCTGCCTAAGAAACATATGCTTAAAATGGCAGAAGATTTGATTACTATGATTAGAGGTTCTATGCCCCCCCCCTGATAAGAGGCCTAGGGTGGAACCTGAGCTTGAGAGTTTTGAGCAATGTTTGGAGGCTTCTGAGTCTTCGGCTGAAGACTTACAGGAGTATCCTCCTTATTCTGATTCTGATGTAGATGATTCTACTCCTTCGGCTTCTCCTCCTGAGGATTTTTCTTTTTCAGAGACTCTTCATTCCATGAGGGAGCATTTTAAATGGGAAGGTCAAGATTTCTCTGATTCCAGGAAAAGGCTTAGGGAATTTTTGTCTTTACCCCAGCATAGGCCTTTGGCTATACCTCCTGTTCTGGATGTGGTGGAAGATGTTTTTGCAGAGGCTTCCCTGAACCCTGATTCTTTGCCTCCTGCCCCAGTTAAACCGGATAGGTATTATAGGGTGCCTGAAGCTCATAAGTATCTTTTTAAGAGTTGTAGGGCAGACCCAGAAACTGTTTCTCAGGGGCCTAAACGTGTTAAGGCTTCTGTTGTTAAAAATCCTGTTCCTCCTGATAAAGAGGCAAGGGCTTTGGATAGATGGGGAAAGAAGGTGTATACTTCTTCCACTTTAGCCATGAGGGCTTTGAATTGCCAGTTCCACATGTTAAAATACCAAAATTATCTCTTTACACAATTGAAGTCTAAGGTGGATGCTCTGGCGGAAGGTATTGAGTGTAAAGAGTTGCAGGATTTAGTTCATGTTTCTGAACAGGTGGGTAAGCATTCTGTACAGGCCTCTTCGATGGTGGCTGCCACTGGTTCTGTTCTTCGCAGGCACGCCTGGCTGAGGGATCAGAATTTGGCTGAGCATGTTAAGACAAGGATTTTGGATGCCCCGTTACAATCTGATGTGTTGTTTGGTTCGCCTGTGGAAGCAGTTTTAAAGAAATAGGAGGACAAGACTAAGTCTATGCAGACTGTTAAGGATTTTTTGCAGGTTCAGTCTCCGAAGTTTAGTAGAAATTGGCCTACTAAGGGGTGGACATATCCTTCTTATGATTCCCAGTCTAGGGGTAGGTCTAGACGTGGTAGGGGCAGAGCTCAAGGTTCTTTTAGGCCTAGAACAGGGAGTTCACCTGCTCAGTCTTCTAGTGAGGGCAGGGGTCAGTCCTTTCGTAAACAGACCCAATGACCTGCCTTTTCAGCTGCCAGAGCCTTCTCGTCTGGCAGCACCTTTGGGAAGAAGGCTGGCACTTTTCAAAGAAAATTGGAGTTTAATTACCCAGGACAGATGGGTATTAGATATCATTCACCACGGTTACAGGTTTTATTTCCATACCTTGCCTCCTTTCAAAGGCATGCCAGACATTCCGCCTCTACAAAGAAAAGAGGCTCACAAGCAAATTTCTCTGTTGCTCCAAATAGGGGCCATTCAGCCGGTTCCTGTGCCAGAAAGGGGCCTAGGATTTTATTCTCGCCTGTTCCTAGTACCAAAAAAGGGGAACACGTGGAGACCAATTTTGGATTTATCTATCCTCAACACTTATCTGGACATTCCCAAGTTCAAGATGTTGACGTTACAACAGCTTTTACCTCTGCTGGGAAAAGATCACTGGATGGTAACTTTAGATCTCAAGGAGGCTTACTTTCATGTGCCTATCAGACTAAGTTGCAGGAAGTATCTGCGTTTTCGAGCTGGGAATTCTCATTATCAGTTCTCTGCATTGCCCTTTGGCTTATCTACTGCCCAGAGTATTCACAAAAGTTCTGGCTCCAGTGATAGCTTACTTCAGGCTAAAAGGCATACAAATCTATCCTTACTTGGACGACTGCCTGATTCTGGCTCAAGAAAAGGAAGACCTTTTTCAACATTTGGAATATGTGATAGCAGTGCTAAGATGCCTGGGGTATTCTGTGAACGAAATAAAGTCCAGTCTAGTACCCTCTCAAGACATGTGCTTTCTGGGTGTGAGACTGAATACAGCAGCCCAGATGGCCTTTTAAACCCGGACAAACAAAAGAATCTGTCTCTTTACTTCCATCAACTATCTCTTCAGTCCGGGCTGACTGCAAGGACAGTCCTTCAAGCCTTAGGGTTCATGGCATCTTGTATTCTGGTGCTTCCCAATGCCAAACTGCATATGAGGAAGCTGCAATGGTATCTCAAAATGTATGGACACAGCACTGCCAGGATTTGGACACTGTCATTCAAATAATACCTTGCATTCAAAAGGAATTTTTGTGGTGGGCTCAGGAATGTCACCTAAACAAGGGACTCTCTGTGACCCGGCCAGAGGCGAGTCAAATTCTAACGACAGATGCCTCAGACATAGCTTGGGGAGCTCATCTGAATGGAAAGTGGATACAAGACAAGTGGCCTGCCAGACTACAGCATCTACATATCAACATGAAGGAGATGTTAGCAGTCCAGTTTGCATTAATGGCTTTCAAGGAGTTACTTCTTCCAGGGCAGGTGTTGATTCTAACAGACAACACAACTGTCATGTGGTACATCAACAAACAAGGGGGAACTCATTCTTATCCTCTATGCAGGCAAGCAATGATTTTGTGGGAGACTGCGCTCAGCTTGCAACTAAATCTTCAGGCAAGGTTACTGCCGGGAGCACAGAACTCCTTAGCAGATGTGTTAAGCAGGCAAATCATGGATCCCCACGAGTGGAAACTGGATCTTCATGTATTTCGAAAATTGACAGTGTCATGGGGAACTCCAGACATAGATCTGTTCGCTTCTCCACTAAACCACCAGCTGCCAAAGTTTTGCACGAAAAGGTTTCATCACACAGCTTGGAAAGTGGATGCTCTTTCTTTCAGCTGGAAAAATCTTCATGTGTATGCCTTTCCACCTCTGCCTCTCCTCCCAAAGGTACTCCTAAAGGTCAGACAAGACAAGCCAAGGATGATTTTAATAGCTCCAGATTGGCCTCGGCAACACTGGTACCCATTACTGAGGAGTCTGGTAAGGAAGCCTCCATGGCCTTTACCTTTGATTCCACACCTATTGTCTCAGAGGGACGGTCATCTACTCAATGTCAAGCTTCACTCTCTTCATCTAACAGCCTGGCATATTCTGTTTTGAAACACAGCAGGTCTCAGCTTCCTCAACAAGTTTTGAATGTGATTATGGAAGCCAGACGACCTAGTACAAGGAAAGTGTACGCAGAAAAATGGAAGAGATTTTTATTTTGGAGTGCAGCAAAGGATTTGGAGGTTTCTGAGCCTAATTTGAGTGTGGCTCTTCAGTATCTTACTGAGTTATTGGACAAAGGTTTGTCTTTCTCTTCCATTAAGATTCATGCTGCAGCGATTTCAGCTCACTATGATTGTGACCCACCATTGTTTTCTCATCCTTTGTTCAAGCAATTTCTTAGAGGGGCAAAGAATATAAGACTCCCATGTAGAGCTCCTACTCCTGCTTGGGACCTCAATTTTGTGTTGGAGAAACTTACTCTACAACCTTTTGAGCCTGCGGCTACTGCTGAATTGAAATACTTGTCATGGAAGACTGCTTTTTTGTTGGCCATTACTTCTGCAAGAAGGGTTTCTGAATTACAGGCCCTTATGGCGGTTGAGCCTTTTTTGATTTTCCATAAGGATAGGGTATCATTACGTACTAATCCTTCCTTTATGCCTAAGGTGGTCTCTAGTGTGGCTTTAAACCAAACTATTCATTTGCCTACTTTTTATGCAGATCCCCAAAATAAGGGGAAAAGATTTTGCACACTTTAGATGTACACAGGCAGTTGCGTTATTATTTAAGCAGGACTAAGGATTTTAGGCAGTCTCAGCAGTTGTTTGTTTCTTTTGCTTTGAGTTCTCAGGGCAAGCCTGTGTCAAAACAAACTATTTCTAAGTGGATTGGGTTTTGCATTGCATTTTGTTATTCCCATCATGGCAAGGAGGTTCCAGCTGGGATTAGGCCTCATTCCACTAGGGCTACTGCCACTTCAACAGCATTTCTAAGGGGGGTGGCAACTAAGGATATTTTAGAGGCAGCTACTTGGAGTTCAGTGCATACTTTCTCTAAGCATTACCACCTGCCCCTCTATTCTAAATCTAGGGCTGGTTTTGCCACGGCTATTTTGCAGGGCATGTTGACAGCTCCAGCCTCTTTATGATTTGCCAGCCTCCCTTACCTCTGCTTTGGGATTCTACCCAAGTGTTAGGACTGCAGCAATGTGGGATGAAGAACATAGTACAGTTTTGTACCTACCATAAATGTAGATGTTCAAGATCCACATTGCTGCAGTCCAATTTACCCTCCCTCCTTCCCCTCTGTGTTTAGGGGTGGTTGTGTGGGTGGGGTTGTACTTCTGTAAATTTGTATATATTGTGTATATATTTGGTACAGGAGTGTTTGGTGTTTTTTGGTTTTGGCCTTATCTTTTTAGGGTCTTCTGACATCTGGGGCAAGAAAAGACTGAGGATATGACGTCGGTCATGCGCATTTGTACCCTGACGTCCTGACGTCAGACTAATGCGCCTTGACCGACGTCAGCCTTATACTTTGGTATTCGGGCCGACTGGGACAGCGGACAACCCAAGTGTTAGGACTGCAGCAATGTGGATCTTCGAACATCTACATTTATGGTAGGTACAAAACTGTACTTTTTAAAAGTCAGATGTGGTAAAGGCCAGTTAGAAGTGATCCTAGGAAAGGTAGTAGTAGACTGAGTAGTAGTAAAAAGTAAGGTGGGAGAACAGGATAGCAACGCAGGTACAATAGGAGAAATAGGGTAAGTGGCTATGTAATAGGAGGATGAAAAGGGGATAAGGCTGGGTAAGGGTGCCACCTAGTGGACAGGCCTAAAAATGCAGGCAGATGTAAGATGGGAGTTAGAATGAGTAAACCAGAGAAAGGTGGGAGATGTAGTCAAAAAGAGGGATTCTAAAGAGGATGGGAGAGAGAGAGATTAATGTATAGAATGGGGGGTGGTATTCTGGAAGCTGCTGGCTGCCCTAGCTCAAGATGTAACTTACCACCTGTAGCAGTGGTACACTAGTTGATTGACAATTCAGGCAGGAATTATATAGTACACATACTTTTCCTGTATCCTTGATATAGGGTTTGTAAGGCAGTTAGTCTGTGAGGTGTAATGCAGGTAGTTGCAGGGTTTCCTTTAGTTTCTGACAGGTTAGTGCTGGAAGCATGGGTAAAGCAGGGTGACTTGAGGAGGTAAGAGAGACAAGGTAGTTATAAGAAACAGGAGTTAGCACATAGCAAGATTTAGAGTGGATATAAAATTCTAAACATTACCAATACCTATATGTAGACCGCAAATATACAGTGCAATAATCCTTGTAGTACAGGTACAACTAGTCATTCACAGAGGCAGATGTATAAAAATAGCAGTTAACACAAAACCTAACAATTAGTCATTCACAGGGGTAGATATATAAAAATAGCAGTTACACAAAAAACTAACAATTAATCATTCACAGGGGCAGATATATAAAAATAGCAGTTACACTGAAAACCTAACCCTGGTAGCAGCAGATGTGAACACATAGTTAACCTTTATTTAAATGCTGTAGGGTAGTAACACTTTCTGCATGAGATTTTATGCCCCTAGATATTAGCAGGAACAGAGGATAAAAGTAAATGATGTTCCTATCTATTTAATAGCAACAGTAGTCAACCATCATTCAACAAACACTAAGAAGGACTATGCTGGGTAAGGACAGGCTTAGATTGGCTGTAAAATAACACAGTAACAGCTTAACGGGAAGAGAGTGAAAGAAACTAGGCTTCGGAGTAAGCGCTTAGGATCTGCCTGAGAATAAGGAGTAATAAAACTTGCCGTAGTCGGCTTGTTTTAAAGCCAGAGGCAGTCTGTGCAGTTGTGGGCTTGTTTCAAAAAGCCAGAGGCAGTCTGTGCCGTTGTTGGCTTGTTACCAAAGGCAGGGGCAGTCTGTGCTATTGTTGGCTTGATACAAAAACCAGGGGTACTCTTTAAAAACCTAGGAATTATTCAATTAGCAAGTAATTGCAGCTAGACAGGTAAAGCTAGCTTACAATCTAGCCCTAAAAGAAGAGGATAAATAAACCTGCCGTTGTCAGCTTGTGACAAAAAGCCAGGGGCAGTCTGTACCATTGTCGGCTTAATACAAAAGCCAGAGGTACTCTTGAAAAACCTTAGAATTATCCAATTAGTAAGTAATTGCAACTAGTCAGGTAAAGCTAGCTTACAATTTAGACCTAAAAAGAACAGGGGCAGTCTGTGCCGTTGTCGGCTTGTTACAAAGCCATAGGCAGTCTTGAATACCTAAGAAATTACCGATAAGCACGTAAAATGCAGCTAGACAGATAAAGCTAGCTCTAGTTTAGACCTAAAAGGAAACACCACGAGAGTGGTGTAGTACCAAGGGCCGTGTACAGGCTAGGGATCAGTCGGGACCATAAAGGTCCGTTGGGATCAAAATAAAATAATGTTCAAGTATGCAGAAAAAACATGATGTCAGCGTAAGACACACTGTAAATTAGCTACTTCTAGCATGAAGCCACTAAACCAGCGACTATAATTGGTTGTTATTAGGCTCAGGTTAACGTTAGTGAAACAACACAAGGTTGGTGTAGTGGACCTAGCCTTTTCCTGGCTTGGGAAGCAAGCGATGAATGAATAGCTACACTATATAGATGTAGCAGGGTTGATAGCATAAGATAAAGCCGCTAACGGCTTGAACACACTTCAGGCAATATTTAGAGTGTGCTACAGTCAAGGGATGGCTTTAAACCAACAAGCGGGTCTTTTGGGTCCAAAAACGATTCTTGGTGACAGTATGCGAATATGGACTTTACCCAGTGGTTGGATAAGTCCTTTGGGACTTACAACTCGAGAGAGGGACAGAAGCGAGTGGAAAATGCCAGTTATAAGGACAAATGTAAGGTTTTAAAACAGCGTTTAACCAAATACAAATCCTTAGTCTTGGACAATTGGTATCTAAGAAAATGTCTTGATAACAAAGTAGTACCTAAGGGGCTTAGACTCAATAAGTTCCCTAATAATACCGATTGTAATTCTGAATTTTTTAAAACAATAGTGACTATACTAAATGACTTTGGGCTGGCCATTCTCAAAGCAATGATTAAAAATAATGCAGAAGTGATGGTTGAATGTAAAAATGATATAGATAGACTCAATGGTGAAATTAATACTGATTTGTTGTTCTCTGTGACAGAATATAAAAATATGTATTTTAAAACAATGCAAGATGTTGATAATATTATTACCAAGAGTCACTACAGGAAGACCCAGAAATTAGAAAGGGATTTAAATGATTATAGATTGGGAAAAGCATATTATATTGGTAATCAAAATTTTAGGGGGAAACATTACCATAGAAATGGGGGCTATTACAACAATAGAATAGAAGCTGATTATGGTGAACGTGACAATACCGATTACAGAGATGAATACAATTATACCCGCAACCAACACTTTGATGAAGATGTTAATTCTGTTAGTGGAATCCCTTTAGGGGAGCAGGGACCGAGAAGGTCCAAAAGGATAAGGAATTTAGAACAACAGCCCTCATATGCAGCAGTCACGAGGAATCAATACATACCACCACAGAGAAGGATGGGTTTCAAGGAGAGGAAATAACTGATTCCATTACAATAACTCTTGACAACGGTGAAGAGACAGGCATACTTGATATAAGTAACAACAACAATGGATTCAATGTGGTTATCCATTCACAGGATAACTTTTTTATTTATAATTATACTGATGTGGAAGTAAAACAGGAGCATTTTAATCTTTTTACAAAGGGTTTTACATTTGTACCAGTTAGAAAACCAGGTATCGAGGACATTTTATTAGATATTAAATTATTTACCAGGAAATTGAACTTACTTAACATGTTTAAGGAAGGGAATAGAAATTATAAAGGAGATACACTTAAAAAGGCTAGTACTTATAACCCCCCCTACATCATGACATACAACATTTTGAAAGATGTGTCACAGGTTTAATAAGAGAAGGATACAAAAAGCACAAAGTTATTAAGTACAACTTAACCAAGGAAGAAAATACTTTGTTGCATGAATTGTGACAATGCTAATTTACGTATCATGAAACCAGATAAGGGTGGGGTCGGGGGGGGGCTTTTGATGGATACATGGGACTATATCAAGAGAATGTGTGATATACTGGACAAAGATAATAGATATGTTCTAGTGTCCAGAAATGAAGTGAACATTTCCTATAGGAAAATAGATATGATCCTTGAGGATAATTTATTACAAGGACTCATTGACACAGAGCTATACAACTTTTTAAGAGTTTTGAAACCAGTCATACCCGTTATCTTTGGTATACCCAAGATACACAACGATATTGAGAATCCTTCCCTAAGACCCATTGTGTCCTCACAGGGTTCAAAAACACAACCCTTGGCAATTTATGTTGATCTAAAACTGAAAGAATTTTATAAAAAGTATCCCCACATCCTAATAGATTCTTGGGACTTTCTTAGTAAAATAGGTTCTAATATTTACAGGGACAACACAATTTTCATTACTGTGGATGTTAAAGATTTATTTTCAGTAATTCCACACAATGTAGGGTTAGAGTGGTTTGAAAGAATGGTTGCAGACATGCAAATTTTAAAACCGGATGAATTTAAACTAGTTATAGAAAACATGGAATTGGTACTGAAATATAACTATGTTTACTTCCAAGGGGATTTATACCATCAATTAGACGGTGTCGCTATGGGTTCAGCCTGTGCACCCACTTATGCAAATATCATTATGTTGTACTGGGAAAAACAATATATTTTTAACTCTATATTTAGCCAACATATTACAGGTTATTACAGATTTTTGGATGACATTTTTATTCTATGGGACGGGCCAGAAGAGCAGATTATTAATTTTATGGACTACATCAATAACAGTACAGATTTTTTAAAATTTACATCTAATATTGGTTTAGAGGAAACACATTATCTTGATGTGAAACTTACAAAAGACCATATTAATAATAAATACAAATCCAGAATTTATAGAAAGGACTGTTATTCAAACTCCTACCTACACTTTCAGAGTGACCATCCCTACCATTTCAAAAAGAACATAGTAAAAGGACAGATGATTAGGGCAGCGAGAATGACCTCTGACAGAGGCGACTTGATCAACGAAATGGAGATACTCCAAAAAATGTTTAGAGAAAGGGGGTACCCGGATAATGTGATTCAACCTATTAAAAAACTTGTATATGACAAATGGGGTACATATTACAAACCTCTACTTACCAATAGTGGAATTATTAGTGGTGACAAAGAGACAAGCCGCAACAATGGTAAGGACAACCAGCTACCCTATTTGATTTTAACACATTACCAAGGTGGTAGTTGGATAAGGAAATGTATGAATGACACCTGGGAGTTGTTTAATAGAATACCCACTAGAGTAGATATGTTCCAACAACCACTTAGGTATAGTTTTAGAAGAAACAAGAATTTGAAAAATATCTTTGAGAAAA
This sequence comes from Protopterus annectens, assembly GCF_019279795.1. Lineage (NCBI taxonomy): Eukaryota > Metazoa > Chordata > Ceratodontiformes > Protopteridae > Protopterus > Protopterus annectens. The sequence continues at coordinate 1,993,299,746 of NC_056739.1, forward strand.
AGAAAAATACAACTAAGTTGATAGGAGGATCTAGTGCCAAGTTCGGCACATTTAAATGTGGCAGATGTGCACAATGCCCTTTCATAGGAGGAACGAAGAATTTAGAGATTCCCAGTATAAATGTGACCCTAATAGGAAACAAGTATTATAGTTGTTATACAAAAGGGGTTGTTTATTTATGCTACTGCAAGAAATGTTGGAAATATTATATTGGCAAAACTGAACGAAACCTGAGAACACGTATATATGAGCATATACGAGACATTACTAAAAAGAATGATAACAATGCATTGTTTAGACATACTAGGATGTGTAATGAGGCTGATTTCAAGTTTTGGATATTGGAAGAGGTAGGGTTGCACGAGAGAGGTGGGGACTGGGAAACCAAATTGGAGTTTAGAGAGATGATTTGGCAGCTAAGGTTAGATGCATGTGGGATTTATGGTTTAAATGACCACATTTCCATTAGTCCGGCCCTCAAGATTCTTGCAGAAGATCCTAAACGGCACCAATAGGGATTCTATTTTATTACCACCTTGAGTATATATATATATATATATATATATATATATATATATATATATATATATATATATATATATATATATATATATATATATATACATTTTTATACAGTCTATACATTTCATAAATTTTACATACAATTTTTATATTATAATATTTCTTGTGGTTATACATCACTGATTATAGTTTTTTATGACTGGACAACATATACTGGCTTTTCTACATTATACGTTATTTTATTTATATATATATATTTTTTTTATATGTAATGTAATATATATTTTATACATTATTCCAATACAATTTTATAGTTGTTTTAATATATGGATTGATTTATTCATGTATTTATTATATTTAACAATTTATTTTGTGTGCTACTTGCTGTTTTAACATTACTGTTACAGTTGTACTGATATAATATATTTAATGGAGGATTTACAATAATGTATATTCTCACACAACTGTTTGTTAATTCCACATATATTTGCTTTCCTTGTTTAACCTATTATAAGAGTCTTATCCCTGTACTTATGAATGTTTTTAAATGGTTGGAATTACAAACATTTTTTATACTGCATCACCAAAGGTTGAGATTTGCAGAAATTAAATGGCCAGCCAATAAGAAATTAGTTAATTAATTAATTAAACAATTATTCAGTGAATTGCATAGGTATTTAAGATGAGTTTACATTGTCTGAACAGATTCTGATGAAGTGTCCGTGCAGGAGATGAAAGCGCTTAATCTGTTTGTGTATGTGGTTGTTTATTTATTTAAATAAATTCTGGTTTTATTTGGACCTGTGGATTTTTGCCTGTACCAAGGAAGTATTGGTGACTGAATATATGGAGGAGGGCCTTTATTGATGCTGGATTAGAAGCATTGGTGTTTGCATGGTTGTGTTTCACGTTTGGGTTACAAGTTAATATTTAGAGTGTGCTACAGTCAAGGGATGGCTTTAGACCAACAAGCGGTTAAAAAAGCTACGATTTGTAGTATATAAAAAAATTCTTCTAGTGGCTTAAGTAATCAATCAATCAACAGTTAGTGTATAAACAGTCTAGGTAAGGCTTTACAAAGGGTGGGAAAAGCAGTCGCAAAAAAGTGGTCCATTTAGCAAACACAGATTAAAACCTAAAACAGTTGTCTAACTTGAGTAGCAAAATCCATGCACTCCAATAAATGCTTTATATTTGTATCAGCCTTAAGAAATCAGACAGTCTGCAAAAAATGCTTTACAAAAATGTAAAAAAAAAAAACAAGTCCCTTCAGCATTTATACAACACAGACAGATTAAAACATCAACAATGGTCTGGACGATGTAAAATATCCAAACCTACCAATAGATATTTATTAAAAAAAAACTTTGGTATATAGAGCCTCAGTACAAAAAATACAATAAATACATACCACAGGGGTTTAGACACCAACAGAGGGAGCAGACAGCAGCCAGGGCAAATCCTTAATCCTAAAGATGGCGCCTCACTAAGTCCAGGGTATTTATGGGAGTTTAGAGGAATAAAGATAGTGAGGGGAGGGGAGTAAGGGGAAGTGCAGGTACAGGTGGGAGGGGCAAGGGAGCTGGCAAAGTCAAAGAAGGCGATTGGACATCATACAGTACAGGTAGTAGTATAGCAAGTAAGAAGGTTAAGACAAGTGTAGGCTAAGACCAATGAGAAAAAAAGACGGAGTGCAAAGAGAGTGACAGGCAGTAGTAAGATGAGATGGACAAAGGACTAGAGCAGGACACAGAGACTGGAGCAGTTGTAGAGGAAACAATCAGCAGGACTGATATGTGAAGGTAAGTTTTAAAAGTCAGATGTGGTAAAGGCCAGTGAGAAGTGTTCCTAGGAAAGGTAGTAGTAGACTAAGTAGTAGTTAAAAGTAAGGTGGGAGAAGAGGATAGCAACGCAGGTACAATATGAGAAATAGGGTAAGTGGCTATGTAATAGGCGGATGAAAAGGGGATAAGGCTGGGTATGGGTGCCACCTAGTGGACAGGTCTAAAAATGCAGGCAGATGTAAGATGGAGTTAGGAGTAAACCAGGGAAAGGTGGGAGATTTAGTCAAAAAGAGGGATTCTAAAGAGGATGGGAGAGAGAGATTAATGTATAGAATGGGGGGGGGTACTCTGCTGGAAGCTGCTGGCTGCCTTAGCTCAAGACGTAACTTACCACCTGTAGCAGTGGTACACTAGTTGATTGACAATTCAGGCAGGAATTATTTAGTACACATACTTTTCCTGTATCCTTGATATAGGGTTTGTAAGGCAGTTAGTCTGTGAGGTGTAACCCAGGTAGTTGCAGGGTTTCCTTTAGTTTCTGACAGGTTAGTGCTGGAAGCACGGGTAAAGCAGGGTAATTTTCCTGTATCCCTAATATAGGGTTTGTAAGGCAGTTAGTCTGTGAGGTGTAACGCAGGTAGTTGCAGGGTTTCCTTTAGTTTCTGACAGGTTAGTGCTGGAAGCACGGGTAAAGCAGGGTAACACAGGGTTTAGACGCCGACAGAGGGAGCAGACAGCAGCCAGGGCAAGTCCCTAATCCTAAAGATTTCTGAAGGGTTTTTTTTTTTGCTGGTGGTTTAATAGGTTACAGCTCACTAGCAGTATTTCTTTGACCAGAGAAAGTACTAAGGATAAGGGCTACACTAATGTGGTACAGCTGTATCTAAGGGAGAAATTGTTGAACTGATCTGTCCAGCTATGGTGCACAATTGTGCGGCAGTGTGCGATGCTGCGAGATGCACAAACAAGCGGAAACCTTCTTAAATACTAGAAGCTAAAAGCTTTAAAAAACTTTAAAAAGGTTCAAAAGGACCAATGAGGATGCTTACTTCAAGTCCTAGACCTACCACTGTTTACCAGGCAAGTTCCAGTCAGCACACTCCTCTCACTCCCAATCAAAGATTGCCTGGAAAATGTGCTCAGAACAAACCGCCACTACAAACAGACCGAGATGCAGCAAACCTGTATCTGGATTATGGTACAGCTACTAGCTACCCTAGTTTCAGCAGGAAACACTAAAGAATGTTTAACATAGCAGAAAAATAGCAGTGAGACACAAACAAAACATTTTAAACAGCAGAAATGCAGCAAGAAGACTCTAAAGAATGTTTTAAACAGCTAACAATCCAGTTATTTTAACACTGCTTGGTGGGAAAACCAGAACAAGCTGAACAGATTACTTTGCAACAGTGAAAAGTACCAGGAAATACTTAAACAGTGAAAATTGCAAAAAAAAAGTAGTAAGTAGTAAAAACAGCAATAAAGTATGATTTAACAGGCACAATAAGGTAGACAATTGCAGTACATCAGTGCAGTTTAGTACACAATATATAAATACAGTATTAAAGTAGGTGGCAGGCAATAAAAAATTGCAGTAGATAATATAAATAAGCAAAAACAGACAACTTATGTTTTTTGAGAAGCTCAGAAGCCTCTAGTTGTTTGGTATCTCAGCTAAGAGTTGTGGATGGTGGGTCTTTACCATCTTTAGGTATTGCAGCCAGCAAAGCTTTCTTCCAGGATATTGGTACTTCTCCTTTTGAAATACTGTTAAACAAAACTGTTCAAATTTTTATCACTTTCTTCTCTCCTAGCTTCCAGACTTCAACAAGATTGCCCTCTATTCCCGGAGACTTTTCTGTAGATTGGTCATATATCACCATTTTTATCTTAGCTCCTCCTCTCCTAACCATTATTAACTGAGCCTCATCTTCCATTAACCTTGACATATTTAACTTTTCCATAAATATTTCTGTTTGCACTTTTTCTTGACCTAGTGTATACAGACTTTCATAAATTTTCTAAAATATTTCTAATACCACTGCAGAATCTCTGGTTATTTTCCTTGTTGAAGGCTCCTTAAGCTTGGCAACAACCCTTTCTACTTTCTGTTGCCTGAGCCATTGTGTTAAATGCTTTATTATACCATGACCCCCTATTAATATTCCAAAACGTGCACGCTGATTGGCCAGCGTGCACGTTGTAAATCGACTTATACTAATGGAAAAAGGTCCGGTCTCCCGGACTTTTTCCATTAGTATGTCTTTTTTTTAAAACACTGTCTCGCTATGTTAAAAGAGTTTAACATAGCGACACAGGTTTTAAAAAAGCAACGGAGATCTCCGTTGCTTTTTTTAAAGCTGTCTCGCTATGTTAAACTCCTTTAACATAGCGACACAATGTGTAAAAAGCAACGGAGATCTTGCTTTCTCCGTTGCTTTTTTTTTTAAACCTGTCTCGCTATGTTAAATGGGTTTAACATAGCGAGACAGCTTTAAAATAAGCAACGGAGATCTCCGTTGCTTATTTTAAAGCTGTCTCGCTATGTTAAACCCATTTAACATAGCGAGACAGGTTTAAAAGCAACTGAGAAAGCAAGATCTCGTTACTACTGTTCGCTATGTTAAATGGGTTTAACATAGCGAGACAGCTTTAAAATAAGCAGCGGACATCTCCGTTGCTTATTTTAAAGCTGTCTCGCTATGTTAAACCCATTTAACATAGCGAAACAGTAAAAAGCAATGGAGATCTTGCTTTCTCCGTTGCTTTTGGCCACAGCTCTGATGTACTGTGTAGGCATGCGCAGTACATCAGAACTGCCGCGGATGCCAGACAGCTGCGGAAGGGCAGCAAAGAGGCATTATACAATGCCATTATTTAAGAAAAGTAATTGTTGCTTTTCTTAAATAATGTCATAGTATAATAGCAATAACCCACTTCTGGGTGTGGGTAATGCAGGATTTAACCACGGTTGTCTTTGTTTGGTCCCTCGGGACCAAACCACGCCAACCGTGGTTAAATCCCACATTACCCACACCCAGGCGTGGGTTATTGCTATAATGTTCTGGAGTTATTATCAAAAACAATTGCTTACCAACATTATTTCTAAACTCGTGCATATTATGCAGGTAGTCCCTTATTTTCTATTTAGCACTCTGCAGTTGTGCCTCTTCTTCTTCTGTAAGATTCTCCCTATTCTGCAGTAGTTTAACATTTGTCAGTCCCTCTAAATAATTCTTGTTACATCTTTAACCATATGTGTTTTTCTTTCATTTCTACCTGTTTTTTTAATTCCACTTTCATTTTATCCTTTCCCTAGCTATATTTTCTGAAGAAATTTCTGTCATCCCTAATAACTCCAGAGTAATTTCCAATACCCATTCCTTAAATTCCTCTCTGCGTAACAGATAGGTGGGGAAGTACCAGTGCCTTGTTTTTACTTCATTACCCTGCATTTTGTCTTAGTTGTTATTGGCACCTGATCTGAAATTGTTATTGGATGTTTGCCAAAGTTGTCAATGAAATGCACATGTTCCTGTGAAATATAATTTCTGTCTAGCATAACCCAGTTTTTGCACCTTGGGGAATATGTAAATTCTCTCCAAGCTCCTACTGCTGAATTTATATCTTCCATACCAAATATTTTCATAATTTCTTCAAAACTCCACCCTCTTTTGTTATATTTTCCCTCCTAAGCCCCCATATGCATTATCACTTTTGCAAATCAAATTCAAGTCTTAAGCTATAAGTAATATTCTCTACAGGAAGCTAATACAGTCCAGAATTTTCTTAAGCTCAATTGTAGCAGTTTTAGGTGGAATATAAATACATGCCAGTGTAATCCTCCTCCTTGCCAGTAGCTCCTTATTACAACAAATCTACAGTTATCTTTTTTTTCCTTTACTGTCACTGTTGGAGCTCCTCTAGCAATTAATATAAGTACTCTCTTTTTCCGCGGTGGTAGTGCTGCGGTAGCGTTGTCGCCTCACAGTAAGACGCTGTCCGGTTCGATTCTCAGCTAGAGCGTCTTCTGCGTGGAGACATGCATGAATGGGCATACCTTCGTTGAAGGTTGTGCGTCAAGGCTGGTAACTCGGCGCGTAAAAATCAACTGCCAATCATTAGCGGACCGGAGTTCCGCTGTGGCAACCCCTAACTGGGAAAAGCCGAAAGACACTCTCTTTTTCCTTTGCTCCAGATATTCTGCTGAATAACCATCCTGAAATCCTTTCTGTATCAAATTCACATTCTGAGTTCTTTCCTAATGTATCTCCTGTAGCATAGGTATTTCCACTCTGCATTTTCTAATATAATTCACTACTTTTTCTTATATATATGGTTTACCGACATAATGTTGAATGCTAAATGGTGGAACACACTATATTCAATGATCAAAATGTTGAAATAAAATTAGTCTCTTACACAATGTTGAAATTATCAAATGTGCCCATTTCTGCACTGTAGTGCAATCTCGGAGTTGATATATTTAAGTAGGGATGTGTGGGGGGTGCAGGGGGCATAGCCCCCCTGCAAAATAGTAGAGTTGATCTCATTGCTTTTTCAATGAAATGATTGTTGACATTTTGATAATTCAGTGTTTTGGGTTGAGATGTTATTTTTCAACCAAATGACTATTAGACATTATGACATTCAACATTATGTCGGTAAACCTAATATATATATAGATATATATATATATATATATATAGATATACACACACACACACACACACACACACACACACACACACACACACACACACACATTTGGGATACCATACATGTTCAAATATAATATGGAAAGTGTTGCCATTATAAGAAGTTATGATTCCCACCTGTTACATGTAACAGCTTTTTAAATGTCTAGTTTCAGCTTTTGTGTTACCTGCATACACTAATGTTTGATAGGTTGATCTTTTATACAGCTGTTTTTTTACCATATCCATTTGAACCTATGTCACATCTTACAAGACTTTTTGTTTTAATGGCAATCCTCAAACAAAAGAACAAATGCACCCCAGAACACCCCCATAATATGTTAACTTAATACAAACACACAAAACTATGTGTATCTTAAAATGAAGTTTAACCCATCTAATAGGAATAATGTTCCAGATTGACAGCTACACTGTCAGGCTTTAATTGACCTGTAATTAAGATTATTCATGCTAAGACGCATGGTACAGCCTCTGCTCCTACTTACAGTAAGTGCTGTCTGTTTTTGTCTTATTTTTATTCCTCTCCCAGATGCAGAAAACAACTTGAGTACTTTTAGAAAACATTATCTCCTAGCCACTGAAAGAAAAAAGTATTTTGTTTTTATTTCCCTTTTTCTCAGCTTGTCTCCATAGAAACACAAGAGTCAGATACACAGTTGCCTTTAGCTTCAAGCTTCTCTTTGTTGCACTGTGAACATTTGATGTGATGTGATTCTATCTCGACTTCATTCTTTACTTGTTTGGAACTGATCCTTGGTTCCGACTTAGCCTAAGAAAGAACTCGAGTTCTTCCACTAGCTCGTGGCTAACCCTATCCCATGATGCTCTTGGAGTTCCCCAGATCTCGTTTGCCGGTAAACAAGATCGGGTGCTTCCATTCTGGCTCTGGCTAAGTGGAATTTTTTTTCTTTCCTTACTTTTGAATAATGGTTGTTGAAACATACTTAGAAAGATTTCTAGTGTTTAATACGTTTGTTTGAACTTAGTTTGTTCACTTCTGTTGGTTGTTTGCTGTTGGCCGTCGTTTCTTTCTCTAGGCCTTTTTCCCTTCCCTAGCCCAGCTAAAGTTATACCTTTCTAAGCCCCTTTTAGTAGAATGCTTCCCTTAGTTACCTTATTCAAGCTCATTTAAGTTAGAGAGCTTTGTAAATTTAAGGTATTTTTCCTTCTGTTTACCTGATAAGCTTGTTTAATTTAGAGGGCTACCGTTGGCCCATTTAACTTCTCCTTTCTTTAATTTCTCTTTATATTAGGCAGATTCGTTTAATTTAGAGAGCTGCCTTTTTTCTCTAGCTAAACTGTAATGCTTAGTTGATTCTTGTGTGCTTAATTGATTCTTGTTGTTGGAAAAAAAAAAAAAAAAATATATATATATATATATATATATATATATATATATATATATATATATATAATTTTTTTTTTTTTTTCTCTGTTAGTGTTTAAGCTATTATAGTTTTTGTTTCTTTTATTGATATTGTAAGCCATAATGTCCAAGGAACCTAAGGAAACTAAACCCTCTGGGTGCAAGAAGTGCGAAAAATGTAACCAGAAAATGTCATTGACTGATGGTCACACTGTTTGTGTGTACTGCCTTGGCGCTGTCCACAGGAATCACGTGCCATCTGCTGTTCATTCAGTCACAGAGTGTTGCTTGAGAGAAAAAACAAGCTGATATTGAGAGGTTTACTAAAGACCCCCTTCTCATAGGCAGTTGAAGAAGGTCAGGGTACGTCTAAATTTTCAAAATCCTCATTTTGCAGATTAGAGAAGTCAGGAAGAAGATCATCACCTGCTAGTGCTCATTCGGAGCCAACAAAAAAATTAGCGAAAGAGTCATCTTCAGACCTGAAGACTGTTGGGCCCGAAAAAACCTACTTCCTCAGCTTCTCCTGTAGTTTTGGTGCCAATGGAGTTTCACCTACAGAGCCAGTCGCCAGATTTGGAGCCAGTTTCTCCAACTTTGAGATCACCCTTGCTTCAACCAGTTAGATCTCCCACTCCCTCCTCTCCTCCAGGAGCCTCTCTGATGATGATGTGGATCATGTGGTGCGAAGACTTTTAAGGACACCAAGCGCTGGCCAAACTGTTGTCGGCTCCAACCCAGAGGGATTCGGAACCGGCCAAGACTACCCCTCCTCCATCTATTCCTCCACCGATCCGATCTGGGACTTCGGAGCCAGAGTGTCTGGAGCTGATTGTAGTGGAACCATCGGACCCGAGACCTACACCAGGATCTTCAAGCCTGACTACTGCTCCGACATTGTCAATTCCATCTGAACTCAAGGGGTCTAGGAGTCAACACACTCTAGTTGGGTCCAGAGAGGAGAGTCAGATCGGACAGTTGTCTGATCCAAGCTTGCCTCTCGGGACTTAGGTGCAGGTGAGCTCGGCTTCTACATTGGCCTCAGAGCCAACCCCCTTGGTTCTGGTGATGCCTTTTGGTTCTTCGCAGCTGGGAGCTTCCTCGGATCAGGAGCGGGGGGCCTTCGAGGTGATGAGGAGAGTGCTGTCTGCACAGGCAGCTGCACTCTCAGGTGCAGACATTCTTCCCCCAAAGGCACCGGTGGTTGTCTCAGCACCATTGCGTTCACACAGATGTGGAGCCCCAAAGCCTCATGATGCCCTGTTGGGTTAAACCCCTCCCTTCTGAAACCTCTCCAGAATGTCCTTCTGAAGAGGTCCCTTGGAAGAGAGAGTGCAAGAGGAGTCCATCTCATCCAATACAGACCTCGATGAGTCAGAATGGTTCCCACAATCGACCTCTGAGGATGTCTCCTTTGCAGACATCCTGGAGATTCTTAAGCAGAGTTGTGGCTGGAAGTCCATCAACCATTCTGAGGAGGAGTCTGTATACCTGAAGGCTTTTGGGTTTCGCCCTTCCACTACTTGGGTGTCTCTGCCTTTCGACCAACTGATGGACCTAGTTTGTCGAAAGGCGTGGGAGTCTCCAGATTCAGTAGAGCCTGTTCCCCAGAGGCCAAAAAAATTCATAACTTCACCCACGGATAAGACTTTTCTCACAAAAGGTGTCCCAGTAGATTCTATGGTGGTGGCGGCGGCGGCCACCACAAAGGAACTTTCTGAGATGTCCTCTTCTGTCCATGAGCCAAACAAGGAGTCTCATACGTGGACAGATACGGAAAGCGCACCTTTTCTTCAGCGACCTTTGCAGTCAGATCGCTGAATTATCTCACCCACTTTACCAGACTTCTTGATCTCCTGAAGGAGCTAGGAGATGCTCTCCAAGGTTCAGTAGCTGAAGGGGCATCAGAGGAGGTTTCCTCTTAGCTCTCCATCTTAAATTTAGTGGTCAACTCCTCCATGAGACTTATTTCTTATGCAGCCAATGGAGCGAGTAGGGCAGCGGGTTCAGAAATTTCCCTAAGGAGACATTCCTGGATGCTCTTGTGTGACTTTGCGGAGCCCTTTAAACCTTCATTTGTGAACACCCCTTTCGACGGCTCGTCCCTGTTCGGGCCAAAAAGTAAAGACACACTAACCAGGTGTGAACAAGAAGGAAAAACTCTCTCTGCCATAGGAGTCCATTTTTCCCTACCTACCAGACCTTATCCTAATTGTCAAAAGGGAGGAAAAATGCGGTTCTGAAAATCCCAGAGAGCTTTCCAGGACACACATGGTGATTCTTGCCAGAGGGGCAGAGGGGGAAGCAGTAATGGAAGACACCGGCCATGCGGCAGAGGGGGGTCCGTAAAATCAGGGTGACAGGGAATCTTTCCTTGGTAAGCCCTTTCAGCACTCCTGAAAGGAGGCCTGTCTGTCCATCTCTGGAGGCAATACGGGGTCGCTTATCTTTGTACCCAGAAACCTGGATAAAAATAACAAAAGACAAATGGGTGCAAAACATCGTATCCAGAGGTTAACTTCATACCCTTTTCTTTCCCCATCCCAAACATAAAAAACATCCAAGATGTTCAACCCAGTCAAAGGGAACAGGCAACTGTAGAAATACAGAAGTTGCTAGAAAGTTTCTAGTTGCTAGAAAAAAAAGAGTCATCCAGACAGTCCCCGCAGACGAAACAGGCTCTGCAACTTACTTGAAGGTTCTTTTTAGTTCCAAAGAAAACAGGGGAGTGGAGACCCATCCTGGATTTCAGCAAACTAAACAAATCAGTAAGAAAGACAAAGTTTCGGATGGTAACACTGCAGTCAGTACTCCCTTTTCTGGGACAAGACAATTGGATGTTCTCTATAGACCTCCAGGATTTGTACTACCACATAAAGATGGACAGGCAATCCATGAGTCATTTGCTCTTTCGGCTGGGAGCCAGTCACTACCAGTTTTGAGCTCTGCCCTTTGTTCTCACTACAGCCCCCAGAGTGTTCACCAAGTGTATGGCTATAGTCATAGCTCACTTGAGACGCCTAGGATTCTGAGTGTTTCCATACCTAGATGACTGTCTCCTATCCGGCAACACCAAGCATCTACTATCCAAAGTAAGCGGCGTCACTTTACATCTCTGCTCTCACCTGGGAATCACAATAAACTATGAGAAATCTGCATTTGTGCCATCTCAGCATATTATCTTTATAGGAGCAGATCTAGACACAAGAAATATAGTGGCAAAACTCCCCTCCAAAAGGGTTCAAGTCCTACGATCCCAAATCCTAAACTTTGTTTAAAGAAAAATGTACAGGCAAGAACAATCCTCAAAGTACTGGGAATCATGCCAGCTGCAATTACTCTGATTCCATTGGCACACCTACACATGAGAATACTTCAGTGGCTACTATTCACTTAGTGGTCCATGTAGGAATAACCCATGTCCCACCAAATTTTGATAACGGAATCCTGCAAGAAGGACCTTAGTTGGTGGCTTTACTCCACTCATATAACATTAGGTTGTCCCCCCCCGACCTTTATCCACAGTGACCATGGACGCTTTCCAGGTAGGGTAAGGAGGCATTATCTGGGAAGGACAGTTCAAGGCACTTGGCAGGACCACAAGGCCCATTTGCACATCAGTGTTCTAGAGATGAGAGCAGTGCTTTTAGCATTGCAAACATTCCAGGACTCACTCCCGCTAGGAGCTATTGCAATACAAACAGACAACATGTCAATTGTATGGTACATAAACAAGGAGGAACCAGATCTTACCCCCTTTTTCGGGAGGCCCTGAGAGTATGGCACTGGGTAACCTCCTCCCAACACTTTCTGATAGCAATGCACATCCTGCAGAAACCCAGCGTGATTGCAGACAAACTCAGCAGAGAGATTCTGATGCCTCACGAGTGGTCCCTAAAACAGGAAGTGGTGGGAGAGATTTTCCGCAAGTGGGGCCAGCCTTGCTGCAACCTTTTTGCCACGTCCATGAATGCAAAATGTAGCAGTTACTTTGCCCTGATCCCCCCTCTGGGGGAGTCACCAAGGGATTCACCTCCCTATCCCTTGAGCCCAAAGGTTCTTTAGAAAGCCAGTCACCTGTGAAGGAACTTAATACTTATCTCCCCATACTGGCCTCATTAAATCTGGCAACCCTTACTGTGGCCTCATCTTCAGGAGGAGCCGTGGATTCTGGACCCAGTTCCGGACCTTCTGACCCATGCATCAGAGACGCTCCTCCCCTCCCTCCAAACGCTCAAGTTGACAGCTTGGCTGCTCTGATTCCAACCATAGCCAGGCTCCCTAACCTTTCTACGTCAATAAAGCATATTTTGATCTCATCTCGTAAAGCTTCAACAAAAAGATTGTATAAAAGCAAATGGAAGAGATTCTCTTTTTGGGCTCTGAATAATCACATTGACCCCTTCTCTGCCCCAATAGCTTCTATTCTTGAATTCCTGGCAAAACTCTTTAATGAAGGGGCAGCTGCAACTACTATTGTGAGTCCATCTGGCTACCATATCTAATTTTAATTTGGGAGAACCAGGCCCTAATGTCATATCCCACAGACTTTGTAAAGCCTTTCTGAAAGGCACTCTTTAAGACCACCAATTAAAGTCCCTCCACCGCCATGGGACTTAGTTTGTTTTGTCAATTAAAGTCCCTCCACCACCATGGGATTTTTTTTTTGTCATGTTTGATCCCCCTTTCGAGCCAGCATCATCCTGCAACCTCAAGCATCTTACTTGGAAAATGATTCTCTTGATAGCTGTTAACTCTGCAAGAAGAGTTTCAGAGCTACAAGCACTATCCATAAAGCCCCCCGCATGCTTTTCCACAAAGATAGAGTATCCCTACGAACTAATCCATCCTTTTTACCTAAAGTATGTTCAGAATTTAACCTTAGTCAATCCATAGAATTACCTGTTTTTTCCCCTAATTATGACAACAAAACAGAATATATGCTGCATCAACTGGATGTACATAGGTAATTACGTTTGTACTTACATAGAACAAGGGATTTCAGAAAATCAGACCAGTTATTTGTATCTTTCTCATGCTCAAAAAAGGGTGTTCCTGTGTCAAAAGTCACACTTTCAAAGTGGCCATCAGATTTTGTCACCTTTATTTACCAATCAAAAAACAAATAACTTTCTCATAAAGTGAAAGGTCATTCTACAACAGCTATTGCAACCTCTTCTGCCTTTAGAGTGAGATTACCTATTGACAACATTTGTGCTGCTGCAACATGGGCAAGGCCTCATACCTTTATCACTCATCACAAAGTGTATTTGGCCTCCAGGAACAGGGCCTCTTTTAGGTCCACTGTTCTGAAGAATATTCTCCCTTGAGCTACCCAAGAAAGATGGTGCTAAGGACGCTACCTCAACCAGTAAAGAATGAAGGAGAGATAGGACAACATCACATAAAGAAGTTATGTACTCACCATAATGTTCCATGTGTGTTGTCTATCTCGCCTTCATTCTTACATGGCACCCTTCTACCCCCAGCCTTTCACTCCTGGAGGACCAATCTGGTAAAAATTGGCTAGTAATGTCCTTGACCTTCTTCATTGATCTATCACTTATTCAGTGGCCTAAAGTAGCTTTATCTTCAAACAAGATCTGGGAACTCTGCAAGAGCATCATGGGATAGGGTTTAGCCACAAGCTAGTGGAAGAACTCGAGCTTTGTATTAGGCCGATTCAGAACCGAGGATCAGTTCCGAACCAGTAAAGAATGAAAGTGAGATGGACAACTCACATGGAACATTATGGTGAGTACATAACTTCTTTTTTGCTAAAGGAAAACTTTTCATTACATTCAGTATTCATTTATTTACTTGCTTCCACTTAAAGCTTGTTGTTAGAACAAGCCAAGGGCCATAATCTCATCATTCTCCTATGCAAAAGTAAGAAAAAGCATATCAGTGTTACTTGTATCATGATCTGTGTACTTTTACAACCAGTCACGCATCTCAATAACCCAAGATTACAGCCTATTATCTTAAACATGCTTTTGTCCAGGCTTTCTTCTCTTTTTTTCATTGCAGTGCCTACATTTCTTAAGACTAAACAAAAAGAAAGAAAGAAGGAAAAAAAGAGGGCCTCTGTTACTTTAGTATCCCTGTAACACACAAGGGTAACTGGAAACGTTTTACTATATAACATGCAGTGTATGTCATATTCTATACAAATACTGTTAAGAACAAAAATTGTTTTGCTTATAGTTGCGTCTTTCCTTCCCCTTCCTCTGTCCTTAATATTCTTCCAAACATTAATGACATGAAGTAGGGCATATGCTTTGGAATTCCCTATAAGGTTAACAAAGCCAAAAGTCCAATATTTCCAGGTTTTCTTATTCAGCCATATTTCATAAATGTGGTTAATGCTTTGTAGCAACACATTTATTTATTCATTTCTGAGTTGGTGATTTTCTTCCTGTTCATCTCCATGTCCCAACTCCAGTCTTTGGTTCATTTCCAGCATGTTTCTCATTCTTCTAGTCAACTTCTGTGTTTCTTCCCTGTCTTTCAAGCATTTTCCTTTGAACATTGGTTAAAGTTTCACTGGAACAGTCTCTCTGAGGTTTATTGTCAGAAGGATACAAAACAGAGTCCCCCTATTTGGTAGCTCACTTTTTGTTGGACAAACTTGTATAGCATGTTGTGTATCAAAAAAATGAACTTGATTTCTCTAGGAAAAACTATACCAAAGAGAGCTGGATACAACGAGAGGTTGAATCTCACACCTACCTGTCAGCATTACCTGATATGCTGGTATAAATTTACTTCTGTTCTGCTTGGTGTACAGTGAGTAATCATTTTCCACCAACACTCTACTGTCTTCAGCTTTTAGTACTTTGTCTTTTTGCACAGTTTTGTCAGAATCGACTCTTTATGCTGGTAGAATTGCATCTTTACTATTAGAGGTCTAGACTGATTTCTAGTGGCAGTGTTTGGGCTTACACAATGTTCCCTTTCAATTTCATGCTGTGGAATACCAGTCCAGTTGCTTATTTGTGCTTTCATGAAATTAATACAGTCTGCTCCTTCCAGTTTCTGTGGTGCAGCAGTAAATCTCATGTTTTCACTATGTGCTCTTGTCCTCTAAAAACATTCTTTTATTTATTGTTTCTTCTTGTGCAATTTCATATTCAGCCTGTCTTTTTTCTTGTCAGCCTCTGATTTTTGCAGTTTTATCATCTCATCTGAATATATATTTTTAAAGCTTCTTCCATTTTCCAGCCTTTTATTATTTGAATTGATATACTCCTTCAGTGTTTCATTTATTTTACTCTGGCTTATTTTTTTTCCCTTTAGATTACTGGAACTCATGTCTTACACCAAATCTTGAACTTGAACTGCTTTTTGCTTTGCAGCTGCAGAATTCTTCCCAGCCAGTGTTTTCTCCTCACCTCTTGTGGTTGATTTTTTTCTAAATTTCTTCTTTTTTAGCATCCCGACAGTGCACTTTACTAGCCAGTAACTAAAAGTTACCCAAAATAAGAAACTCACTGTCTGTCTTTCCTGAGTTTCTGTTTTCACACTGGGAGAGTTGAAATTAAACTGTTACTCGTGTAACTGTTACTGTTACATCTTGGAAGTCTAGGAGGAACCATATCTTATAGGTTCATAGGTGTGTACTAGGCTAATGGCCCTGGGCCCTTTACAAGCCTAGCCATAGGATTACCCTGGCATAGTGCCACCTGACTTTAGTTCCCAGTACCTCTGTCGAGTACAGCCACTGGTGTTATCCCTGGGATGAATTTTCTGTTTCGCATCCACTCATCAAGATTTCTTTTGAAGAGGGTCAGCGAGGTGCTCTGCTTGACATGTATGAGAAATCTGTTCCATAGCATGGGCAGTCTCTGGGTTACGAACTTGTCCCTCCAGCATGTTCTATTAATTGTGGTAATGAGGTTGAGGTCTCTGTAGTGTGTGGTGCGTAGGGATTGGGATTTCTTTAGATGTAGTATTTCTAACAGAGGTGGGTCAGACATGGCTTTGTAAGTCAAGCAGAGATCGCCTCAAAGTAGGTGATACGAGACAGAGAATAGTTGGAGTTTTTTGAGTCTGTCCATATAGGACAAGTGTTTAAGGCCTAGGACCCTCTTTGTGAGGTACTTTTGCGGCCTCTCAAGTTGTTGCAGGTGTCTAGTGAGGTACATGCCAAATGGGGCATTGTACTCGACTGGCCTAATGAGGGAAGATTAGAGGAAGACAGTGACTTCTTTCTTCCATGTTGGATAGCCATGAGAATGTGGCAATGAGTGATGTCTACCCTCTGCTTTCTTTTAGCTGTATACATCCCAGGGACTTCCATTATGATAGTGGACAAGCTAACGAGAAACATTCTCCTGCCTCACCAATGGTCCGTCAATCAAGCAGTGGCAAATGAAGTTTTCTGCCACTGGGGCCAACCTTCCTACAACTTTTTTGCATCATACCTGGACAGCAAGTGCAGCAGTTACTTTGTCCTACACTGTCTTCAAGGTCAGTCATGGAAGGACATTCTGGTCCACATTTGGCTCCCGGGTCTACTATATGCCTTTCCTTCCTTCCTTTCCGATCTTAACGAACTTCATTCAGAAAGCCAAATGGTGCAAGACAAATGTTATCCTCATTGCCCCCTTTTGGCCTTGACAAGTTTGGTTCCCATATCTTTGGCC
Organism: Protopterus annectens; assembly: GCF_019279795.1. Classification (NCBI taxonomy): domain Eukaryota; kingdom Metazoa; phylum Chordata; order Ceratodontiformes; family Protopteridae; genus Protopterus; species Protopterus annectens. The sequence continues at coordinate 1,993,316,784 of NC_056739.1, forward strand.
TCACATAATATGTCCTGCTTGGATGCTGGGACACAGCCCAGATCTCCTGTCCTATCTGTCAGGACATTGTTTCCCGGATCTAGAGACTCTGAAGTTAACCCCATGGTTCCTGCAATTTTAACAAGTGTCCAGAGATGACAGGTTTTCAGATAAAGTTGTATATATCCTTGCTGCTTCTCAAGAATCTAGTAGTAGGAAAGTGCATCTAAGTAAATGGAAAAGGTTTTCTATTTGGGGTACAGGCAGAGGTTTGGATCCCTTTTCAACACCTCTGCCCTCCATTCAGGATTTTTGTCTGATTTGTTTCTGCTATCAAAGTACAGTTAGTGGCTATTTTTAATTTTTATATTGGGCAAACTGAGACCCCAGTAGCCTCTTTAAGGGTTTCTAAGGCTTTTCTAAAAGGGACTTTTTGTTCCGACCTCCTATAAGAGAATCAGTACCTCCATGTGATATTACAGTGATGCTTCAAGCCCTTAAGCAACCTCCCTTCAAACTTGCAGCTTCAGTAGATCTAAAATTTTTGTCATGGAAAGCAATTTTTCTAGTGGATGTGACTTCTACAAAAATAATTTCAGAACTGCAGGTTCTTTTGTGCAGACCACCATACCTGGTATTTCATAAAGATATATATATTTTTTAAAAAACAAACCCTTCGTTTCTTCCAAAGGTGGCATCAGAATCTAATCTTAACCAATCCATAAATCTTTCAATATTCTTCCAAAAGTTTTCAAATAAAGGAGAGATTACTTTGCATTTGCTTTTCTATGTCCACAGAACTAAAGGTTTTAGAAAGTCGGACCAGTTATTTTTTGCTTTTTCAAGAGCTAAACTAGGACATAAGATCTCCAAAGATACTCTTTCCAGATGGCTTTCAAACTGCATTACATTTATGTATGATAAAATTGGGCTTGCCTGTGACTAAAAAAAAACATCTCATTGTACAAGATCCGTAGCAGCTTCAGCTGCTCTTCAACATAGTCTACCTACTGATGAAATTTGTGCTCCTGCCACGTAGTCTACAGGTCACACTTTGTTTTCCATTATAAATTGGATGTACAGTCTAGAGCCTGTACTTCCTTTACCTCCACCATTCTCAGGAACATCCTTCCTTGATGCCACCCAGGCACTTACTTGCTAGGGAATATGTCCCAAAGGTTGAATTGGATGAAAAAAAGTCAACATCAGATACAGAAGTTATATACTTACCATTACAATAGATCTGTGTGGTCTTATTTTCATCTGGTTCAACATCCCTCCCTTATTTCCCCTTCCAAATTGTCACCTTTTATACCTTGAAGAATGGTTGATATTCTAGGAGAATATTGCTATTTTCAGCTTCATCTGGCCACTCTCCTTTTTTTCAGATGTTTATATTTTATTTTTCTTTTGGTATATGGTTAAAAGTTACATGAATTTAAACTTTTTTATTTTTACAATAGGCAGTTTTAATTACACAAAATTTAAAGTTTTCTATTTTTATGATACGCGGTTTTGATCTGAGATATTCTATGGAAGGGAGACTGGGACTTATGGGTAGGGGAGTAGTCAGAATCCTGGATCCACAAGTTTGATGATACAGAGACCGGATCCGAACCAGATCCAAGACCCAAAGGTTGAACTAGACAAAATAAGACAACACGTATGTATCATTATGGTAAGTAGCCAACTTTCATTTAATCCCTTTCCTTCTCAGAGTGGCCAGTGATTGTTTTTGTATCTCTGAAAAGGTAAACATCTATCTTCTTCACCCTTAACTTTCAGAATGTTCTGGATAGTTGCACTGATTTTTTGAAGTTCATTTTTGTTGCACAATCTCCTGCCTTTTTGCACAGTTCATTTGCTACCGGGTACTTCTCAACTATGCCCACCAGTTAATCTGAAGATGTAGGGTTCCCCTGGCTAACCCATCTACAGATGGGTTTGGGAAGACTTCATATGAAATATAAAATTACCACCAAACTCAACATAAAAGATGCCAGATTTTTTTCTAGATTTAGACATTTCCTGGGCAAGTGAGCTAGGTCAGACACTGAATAATGTGCCAGTTTGTCCTCAGTGTTAGTCCTTGTGTAAAACCTTTGAGCCAATACCAGTAGCATGACTCCTAAAAGCTTGAGTATCTCTTCCTTTATCTTTTTGCAGGCATTAGTCTATGTCAGTTCAAAATCAACTGTGCTTTTGCGGTTCCTTGCTTAAAAATGGAGCTTTAAGTGTGGCCCATTCACTGGTCACCCAACCTTCAATTTTAGCTACCTGTTAGGAGATAAAGGTTAAAAGCAAGTCTTGCCCTCACATCCCTAGCCAACACTCGGAACAAAACAATTTATGACAAAATGGTATGAAGTTTGACAAGCTTGGCAGGCCATTTGAACACAAGCCAGTTGTCAACATTATTGTTATTTAAATAACTTCACAAAAAAACTAATAAACTCGGACAAGAGAGAATAGTTTTCTAAATTCTTACCATAACCATAGCTGTCCTTCTCTTCTATGTTGCAGTATTCGTTACATATGGGGTTGTACTCCTTTCCACGACCCGACGTCTGGCACATATACAAAAGCTTAATGCCACTGCCTGTATGTGGAATATCGTATGAAAGCACAGAGAACATCAGCCATAAAAGGGACGTCTGCATGTACAATCCTCAGATAAGGTAGCCCCATGAGGAAATAATCCAAAGGAAGTCAAAAAAGGAGTCATCCTAGTAAAGAGCAAGATGTAGGAGGAAGGTTGGTTGGATGGAATACTGCAACATAGAAGAGAAGGACATTTATGGTTATGGTAAGATTTTACACAACTATTCTGTGTTCTTCTCTTCAGTGTTGCAGTATTCTTTACATATGGGAGAATGTAAAAGCTGAAAGGGAACCCAAGAAGGGGGAAGGAGCAGAAGAATACTAAGCAGAAACATTTTCCGCAAATCCATGCAGGATTGCCCTGGCAAATCCTGCCCTGGATCTGGAGATAGTATCTAACTTTTAATGCTTTGTAAAGATATGAACAGATGACCGGGTGGCAGCTTCCAAAATGGAGTGAGCATCTAGGCCTTTGAAAAAAGCCTATGAGGATGCAGCTGATCTGGTGGAATGGGCCTTAATGGAAGAGGATAAGGATTTCCCATACAAATCATAGCAAAACACAATAGCCTTAGAAATCCATGAAGAGATGGTTTGTTTAGAGACTGGTAAACCGAGCGCACTGGGATGAAATGACACAAAAAGTTGATCAGACTTCCTAATGGACTTAGTCTTGTCAAGGTAGAATCTGAGTTGTCTATGTACATTTAAAGAATGCAGAATCCTCTCACTACGGGACTGAGGAAAAAGAAAGAAAGTAGGTAACTGGATATACTGATTCAGAGATGAGTCATTGACCACTTTGGGCATAAAGGAAGGATTAGTTCTGAAAGATACTCTGTCCTTGTGGAAAACCAAAAATGGGGGTGAAGCTATTAATACCTGAATTTCAGAAACCCTTCTAGCAGAGGTTAAGGCTACCAGAAGTACTGTTTTCCAGGTGCAGAACTTTAGAGAAGCAGAAGCTGCTATCTCAAAAGGGGCCTGAGTAAGCCTCTCTAACACATGGTTAAGATCCCAAGGAGGGGGAACTGGTTTACTGGGAAGTTTCATGTGTAGGACGCCTTTTAGGCAAAGCTTAACCTCTAGCCTGGAAGTTAAGGGGGGAGTTAAAGGCAAGCAAGCAGACAAAGCTGAACAGCAGACCTTGACTGAGGAATAAGAAAGACCACTGTTAAGCAACTCACAGAGGTAAGAAAGCACTAAAAGAATATCTACCAAGAAGGGGTCCTCTTTTCTTTTTTGGCACTAGACAGAAAATCTTCTCCACTTGGAAATGTGAGATTTCCTTGTATTGGGTTTTCTGGCCTCCAGCAAAACCCAAAACATGTCCTTAGAAAACAGGTGCCTGAAAGGAATCAAAAGTTGTTCACCCACACCGTCATTTGTAGAGTTGACAGATGTGGGTGAATCAGGGTTCCCTTGTATTGAGTGAGTAGGTCCATCCAGTGAGGTAACTTGTAGTGATGACCTTTGGCTAATTGCAGAAGAATAGGGAACAAGTGCTGTCTTGGCCAAAAGAAGGTCACTAACAATATATTTGTTTTTTCTTGTAGAATCTTCAACAGGACTTTTTGAATTAAAGGGGGGGGGTGTATAAAGAAACATCCCCTTTAATGAGAAGGATAGAGCGTCCACCTTACAAGCCTGAGAGTGAGGGACCTTGACACAAACGAGAGGAAGTTGTCTGTTCAGAGGGGAGGCAAAGAGGTCCATTTCTGGAGTACCCCACTGATGACCCTGTGAAGTATCCACTCATGGGATTGTGTCATGGATCTGCTTAGTGCATCTGCCACCGAGTTCTGAGCAAAAGGAAGGTACACTGCATGCAGTGTCACTTTGTACTGAATAGCCAATTTCCATGCTTTGATGGCTAAGTGACAAAGAAGGTAAAGTTGTGTGCCCCCCTGCTTGTTTATGTACCAAAGGACCATAGTATTGTCTGTAAGAATCCTGAGAGTTCCTGGCAAGAATAGAGAATGAAACATCTGCAAGGCTAAAATCAGAGTCCTCATTTCTCTGATGTTGATGTGCTCCCTCTTTTGAGGGGGGGGGGACCAAAGACCCTGTACCTTCCTGGCAGCAAAGGTTGCTCCCCAGCCTAAATCTGAGGCATCTGTGAAAATTTGCTGGGCTGACTGAGGTACCTGAAGTGGTAAGCCAGGATTCTGACTGAGTTGCTGCATCCACCAACATAGTTCTGTTTTCAAGCAGGGGAGAAGAGGAATCAAAACCTCTAATGGATGAGCATGCTGGGACCAAACTGTCTTTAGAGACCACTGGAACTTCCGCATACGTAGTTTGGCAAAAGGCAGCATGGGGATTGTAGAGGACATGAACCCTAACAGACTGAGAAACTTCCCGGCCATGGTGGAGGAAAGGGGCAGAAGAGAGACTCTATGAATGCTTTGAGAGAAAAGGCTTTTTCTGAAGGGAGAAACACCATCATCAAGGCTGTCCTGAACCTGCACCCCAGGAAAATGAGATCCTGACTTGGGGGTCACACTTGACTTCTTGAACTTTGTTGAGAATCCTAAGCCCTGCAGAAAGGGAATAGCTAAGTCCAGGTATTGAAGTAGTAGGTCTGGACTGTTGGCCAGAAAGAGCAGATCATCCAAGTAGGGTAAACCTGAAGCCCTTTCAATCTCAGATAAGCAATGGCTGGGGCTAGGCACTTTGTGAATACCCTTGGAGCAGTGGAAATACCAAAGGGCAAGGCAGAATGTTGAAAGTACAAGGAACCCACCGAGAAACAGAAGAACTTCCTTAACTGAGTGCGAATTAGGGATATGCAGATAGGCATCCTTGAAATCTAGATAAGCTAGGAAAGCCCGAGGTGGCACAATGGGAAGAAGAGATTGCATAGGTAGCATCCTGAAGGAAGCACCACCAGGTAGGTAGTCAAAGTTGAGAGATGTAGGATAGGCCTCCAAGGACTTGCTTTTTTTGGAACGAGAAATATCTTGGAGTAAAACTCCCTTCCTTGTTGGTCTGGAGAGACAGGCTGAACGGTGCCTTGTTTGGAAAGTTGAACAAGCAACTGGGGAAACAGATTCATTTGACTGGAGGGTGGCTGCGGTATCCCCTGAAAGGGGGGAATAGTCTTCCAAGTCATAAAGTATCCGTTTTGTATAATAGAAATCACACAGGATTCCTGAGTGACTGCCTTCCAGGCTGAAAGGGAAAGGGGAAGGCGAAGAAACAAAGGAGTATGACTTGGAAGATGCAGCCAAGCTTCACAGGGGGCTTTGCTGGGCTGAAAGGACTGCTGGGGAGGAGGAGCAGAAGCAACAGCCTTAGACTGAGTGGGTCTCCTGGAAGACTTACATGGCCTAGTTGCAGAAGGAGTAGAAGAAGATGAGCGAGCAGGTTTCCTGACAAAGGGAGTTTTGGCAAGGAAATTTCTATGGAATTTAAGTACTGGGGAGACTAGCAAGTGCTTTAAATCCTGGAGCTCCTTACCTTTTTTCCTCAGAGTTTTAAAAAAGTTTTGCAGCCGCTTTGCCAAAAAGGGTGGAATTGTCCAAGGGAGCATCTAGTAATTTGGCCTTGATGTCATCAGGTATAGCCTGGAGACATAGCCAAGAATATTTCCTGAGAACAGAAGCGGGAGCTGCAGCTCTGGAAGAAGCTTCAACAGCATTATAACTGCATTTGTTGAATGTTTAGTTACCTGGAAGGATGCAGACAAGAGAGAAAGACAGAGACTTAGCCTCTGAATCAGGTAATTGGGAAAGAGCCTGGGCAGGCTGAGAGAGCAAGGCTAGAGTATACAGAGACATTTGTGTCTGGTAATTAATGACAATGATAGCCAAGGTGGAAGAGGTATAAACCTTCATTCCCAACCTTTCCAAAATTTTACCTTCTTTGTCAGAAGGGAGCAACTTAGTAGAAGGTGCAACACAAGAGGATTTATCAGAGGTAATGGATACCACAGCTGGATGAGCTAGTGGACATTTGAAAAGAAACTTACAATCCTCAGGAACCTTATAAAAACAGTCAGGTCTTTTTGGCGCAGGAGCTTGAGAGTCTGTTTTTTTTTTAAGTAGATGCAAAGGCATCTAAGAAGGCTGGGAGGACTGGAGGAACTGCTAAAGGAGCAGGGGCCTCCAACTGAAGAAGATCATAGTATCTTTTTTGCTCCTCTGAAATTTAGGAAGAATCTCACTTAAAGAATTCCCTTATTTTATTAATAGTTTAACCAAAGGAAAGCTCTTCCATGGGGGAATCCCCCCTCATTAGACTCTTCCTTTGTTAGAGCATATTCCAGAGGGGAAGGAATTTGGATAGAATATGCTAAAGAGTCTTTATCTGAAGAAGACCCCTCAGAGTCAGAATCCTGTACTGGATAAGAAGCAGACTGCACAGAAGAGGACTCCTGAGAAGTAGATGGCAGAACAGGAGATAAGGAAAAAAACAGGCCCTGAAGTGGGGAAAGCAGAAGTTGGAGGTCTCAAGGCCATCAGAGCCTTAATAAGACCCTGCGAGAAGGCATCCCAATCAGACGGAGGAGTGGAAGGGGCGGCGGAATGCCTAGTCTTCTGCTTCTTCTTAACATGCTTCTCTTGCAGAGGCAAATGGGCAGACATAGGCCTTATGCCCGGCACTTCTTTAGGCAGAGAGGCAGGAACGGTTCCCAAGTCTTCCGAAATAACAATTCATAGTTCCCCCAAGTTGTCCGAACTGGACGTCTGCATTGCCTCTGAGGTGCTCAGATCCTTACCTCTGGCGGCTTCCATTGTGGTACTTGCTGAGGACGCAGACCCTACCTCTGAAGGCACCGCGGGGTTTTCATCAACCTCAAGGGGTATGTCAGAGAGAGAAAAGGCATAGCTGAAGAGGATTCGGGCCTAGCTTTGCTGACCTTCCTCTTCACAGATCCCTCTGAAGAACATGTGGAACCCTCCTTCGTGTCCCTAGCCAAATGTTTAAGTCTCTAGTTTTCTAAATAGAGATTTAAAACTGACAATCGACTGCTTAATGTCTTGGGTACAAAGGCGTGACAGAGCAGGACCGATGGCTGTGAGTAGGCCCTAAGGAAAACAAGCAAAGCTCGTGACTGTCCTTATGTAGAATTTGCCTTCCATGCCTACACTTGCCCTTCCTGGATGACATTAACAACAACAAAAGGCAGTAGAGATAATTTATATCCCCTATGGGTACTTATATTAAGCTGCAAAGTGAACCAACAATATCCAACATCAGACCGAACATACAAGTCAACCTTTCCAAATGGCGGCAAAAACGTTCTGAGGATTGTACATCCATATGTCCCTTTTATGGCTGATGTTCTCTGTGCCTTTGTACGACATCCCATATACAGGCAGTGACATTAAGCTTTTTATATGGGCCAGATGTTGGGTCATGGAGTGGAATACAACCCCATATGTAAAGAATACTGCACCATTAAATAGAAGGACATTGATTGTTACAGTAACTTTCAGGAATCACGGCTGAAGAGTACTACAACTTTTTGGACTTCCCGAAAAAATCTCCTAAAACCTGATAACTCACCTAAACCAAACTTGCCACCACCAGAAACTAAAGAAAATTTTGCTTGTAGATTTCATAAATGCTGCTTCTTCCCTAATTAAACCCAGTCATTTCAGTCAACCATCCTCCCTACCCCAGTTTGGTAGCTTTACTGCTATGTTTTCACTTAAACCAGTATCCATTCTAGTAAATGGGTAGTACTAGAATGTCATGTACTCACCTTATGTAAGAAATACTATATTTTACTATAACACAAAGGAGGTGACTTCATTGACCTGTCCAGCTACACACCTATCACTATTCTTCTTCCCTAGCCAAAATCCTAGAAAAAATGTGTTCACTCTGAATTACTGTAAGTATCTACTAGAAAACAATCTGCTCACCAACACAGCATGGCTGTGGTCCTAATCATAGCACAAATACAGCTCTGCTGGCATACCACAATGCTATATGTCACAACAGAAATGAAGGTGAGCTTGTTTCTTCATAATTTCTAGACCTTTCCAAAATGTTTGACACTGGCATTAAATGCTGTTCAATAAGCTTGTTGAACGTGGCCTATCCAGACATTAATCATGTGGCTCAATACCTCTCTCAAAAACAGAACTCAGTGTGCCAAATGGCAAAAGTTTTACTCTGTCTTTGTATCAGTAACAATAGGTGTTCCCCAAGGATCCATAGTGGGACCTCTGCTGTTTCATATACTTATCTATGACTTAGTTAAATCCATCTATTCACAACCTCTTTTTTCCCATTTTTATAAATGAGATCAGGTAACAATTACCTAGAGCCGATATTCACACCACTAGGTGGCTGGCCCCGACATTTTTTTTATTCTGTATCACACAAGCATGCAAGCACACTCACAGCCAGTTTACTTTGTCCAGTCCACCTGCTGCATGTCTTTGGAATGTGGGAGGAAAACAGAGCACCTGGAGAAAGCACAAGGGAAGACATGTAGACTCTGCACAGAAGGCACCCCAGCTGAGAATGGAACAAGAGAACCACTTGCTGTGAAACAGAAACACTACCCACTGGAACACTGCTCCAAACAGCTGCTTGACAATTAATTCTAATGCAGTATGCATTGGTTTCTACCTTTATTTGTCCTGCCACTTTCTTGTATACACTACAAGCAATCATGCAGGAGTGTCTATTGAAACATGACTAGAACACTCTTAGCTTTTGCTAAATCCTAAAATGACTAAGTTAATGTTATTCTCCCCAAAATTTTACTCAGATGAAGAAAGTTACTTTATTGTTACACTATCAAATAATACAGAGATTGAATTAATCTGGCACACACAATTCCTTGAAGTCATCTTAGATGACAACTTGTAATTTGATCACCACATTCGTTATACCATCAATAAAATCTACAGAACATTAAGACTTCTCTATAGAGCTAAACCATACCTCACAGAACTTGGCCACAGGACTACAGCATTTCTTTACTTACTACCAAGCCTATCATGTTTCTGCCATTCTCACAAATCTGCAGTCTACTGAGCCAAGCTGGAACAATTTTAACAACAATTAGTGAAGTTTGCAGTGAGTTTCCGTAATAAATCCCACCACTTTGTAGCTATCAAATAACTAATCTGGCTTGAATTGTCCAACTTACTACACTATACCCAGCTAAAAGTAGCCCTATAAGGTCCTCTATTAGCCTAGTAAGAATCCATCTATTAGGACCCTCCTACAGTGTACTTGCCCACCAGAGATCTACACTCAAAAGAGACGCCTGACCTGCAAACAAAAAAAAATTATAATTCAGCTGGAGATTCTCTGTTCTCTAACTACATCTCCAGAATCTGGAACAATATTTCTTCTACTCTTAGCTGTGCAGCTTTTCTTGTTTTATGTTGAGACTAAAATGAATCTTCCAAAAAATTGATGATCTAGTGCTCTACCTCTCCAGAATAGTTGGCTTCTTTATTAACATCCTGTCCTTGCCTTCTCATTTAGTGTGCTACTGCTTTTCTTATTTTTAAATGGTTGCTGTCCTTGCAGCCAGACATTGTTTACCTTTCGCAAACTCATATATTCTATACTTTCAATACTTTTTTGTACTTTCAGCAATATTGATTGTTTTCCTCAGTCCGCATGCAGCTGCATGCTGAAATGTTAATAATGGATTATCATTGTTGATAATGCTGCTTCCATTGCATTGCTGGAATGCTAATTATTACTTTTTAAATTTCTTGGATTTCCTGTAAATAGCCGAAAGACACAACAACATTTGTATTTTTGATGTGAATGTAAGATTTTATTGCTGTTCTTACATCTGTGTAAAATTCTAGTTCTGTATTGAATGCAGTTTATATATGCTGTAAACAGTCTCTCAGTAGCCCTCTTATAAGAAGTTGATGATGCCCACTCAAACTTTCCCAAAAACAAATACAAGTAAAGTAAATATATAGTGAGGGTTTGGTTTGAAAAAGGAGACATAGATTTGCAATGGTATGGTTATTAAATAGTTGAATTAGTTAACTGGAGCAGAATCATTACAACTTGTGAAGATACGATATTTCTAAGAAAGTAATTTACAATCACCTACTATCGTATGTATTTGATGTGTAGTAAACTGGGAGATTCAAAAGGGTAGGAAGATAATAGTGTGGAGTTAAGCAATGCACTACTTTGTTATGGCACCGCAGATTAAAAGGGACTTTATTTATATGAGTAAGCCCTACAGTTTGAGATTTTTTTGTTGAATTTCACAGAAAATGATCTAATATTAGAGTCAAGATTACAGTCTTGTGGAGTAGAATTCCATAGGGTGGCTAATGAAACAGAGTATACTTGCTACAAAGCAATCATTTCATTCTGTGCTAATTGCTAGATTTAGATTAAGAGGTTTTAGTGATCTGGTGGACATATATACATATACTAGATTGTTGATTACAGTTAATATTTGAACCATTTTAAGTTGAGAGAAGACCACATTGTATTTTTAGTTATGCCATTTTTTGTAGTAACATGCAATGATGTGTTTGCTAGGTAGATTTGTAACAAACATCACTTTTATTATAGTTTTGTTGACGTTTTTGCAGCTGAATTTTCAGAATGTTTGTGAATATGGGGGATGCACTTAGTGAACTAGGGAGCAGGCGTGCCCTACTTGTTGGTAGCGTTGTTTGCTTGCTTGGTTAAGTACTTTTCCGATTTTATATAGCATGATTAGTTTTTGTGAGTTTTAAGTATGGTGTAGTTTGTGATGATCACTCTTCAAAATGTTCCTCAGTAATCATGTATAGTAGTTTAGTTTTGCATATATTTTCTTTAGGTTGTTAATGTATTATATTAGAAAGTACGTGCTGTACAGTTGTATACTATAGTTGTAAAGAGGGTTAGTCTTTTTGGCATTTAGTAATTGACTGGAGTATGTGATCCACTTTTCAGGTTGTGTAATGTCTGTTGAGTGGTGATTTGTAGTTAATTATGGAGCTATGCATATTAATGTTGAGCCATCTGAATGTTGTACAGCTGAGACATTTTTTTTACTATTTTATGCATATCATTAGTGAAGTCATTAAAGAGTGAAGGTCCTTGAGGGACTCCTACATGGATTGATTGGTAGGAAAAACAGGAGTCTTGCCATCATATGGATTTTGATCTGTCATTGAGATAGTTGGAGAACCATGTTATAATAATTTTGTTTAACTTTACCATGGGATTCAGGAACACTGTGACTGTGATTGCAGCTATCCCTCCTCTGTTTGCCTTTTGTGCATGATGAGACCTAATGCTCATTAACAATGAATGTGGCTAGGCAAGTGTGGGCAATGAGCAGCTCATTAAATATCCTGCCTGCAACTACAGCATGGACCATGACAAGAGTGTGTTGGAGTAATGGTGAAGTGGCATAGAAGTGCGAGCAGCAGTAGTGCTCATCCGTCATACACATTCCTCAAAGGTTCTTATTGGAGTCTCACTTGGTGGCCAGAAAAAGAAGTTATGTGGCAAACTTAGTCATAAGGCTGAAGCTTGTGGGCTGATCTATTTTTTGACTCAGTGATATGTATAGATAGACAGATAGCTTGATAGATATGAAGGCAAGTTGTGGAAGGTAGTAAGGGACTTAAGAAGGGCCAGGCAAACAACTATATAACAAAGACAAGACTGTTGGGGAGGTGGTGACAATCAGGGATGTGGATGTCAGTGGGTAAGGGGGCATCAGACATGCAGGGAAAAAACAATGGTGCTTCTGGGGATGGGGGTGGAGTGTGACAACTGCAGTACCACTGGCTGTGGTATTGCTGGCAATTTTTAGTAGCCTATGGTAGTGTCAGAGGTGCTGGTATGAATGGTGCTATATATAAATGTCAAATAACTGAAGAAAAAAAATAAGTAAATGACACATAAATGTATATACTGGCAAGGAGAGTGAGAAAGACAGTGGGGGAGGGGAAGAAGAACACAAATATAGTGACAGTGTAGGTACAATATCATTGAAGCCAGACCACTTTACCTGTACTGTAATACATGCAAAGGTCATGAGATAACCATCCTACCATAACAATGATTTCCTTCAATGCATCCCCTATTGGACTTGAACTCAGCACCTTCATTACCTGTAGTGTCAAAGGCACTTCATTTACATGATGATCTACAGCAACAGTCAGACAAAGGCCTACAGAGAAATGCATAGTAGTTGTGTGTCGCATACTTAAAGAATGCAAGACTAAAAGATACAACAAGGATTCCTCTGGACGTGACTTTCTGATATAAAGTCATGATCCACGCCAGCTGGTACTTATATAACTTTGCCAGGAGAAGTTCTTAAAACTTTGCTGTCATACCCAATTTCATATGTTCCATCTGTTGCATAGTGACTTTCAACTCATTTGTGTGGCTAGTGGATGAAAAGGTCTGCATAAATATTGTACGATAGTGGTTGTACATAGTACATGGAAATGTGAAATATGGCAGCCTGGATGCTTGCCATACAACTAGTAGTAGCAGTGGTCGTCAGTTGTTTATGGGCATTGATGGTGCCGTTTGTGACCCACAGCATAAAACAGGACCAGAAAAGAACAGTGATTTTGAAGCTTTGCTTGGGCATAAACGAGGTGTGTTTATCTGTTTTTGACCAGATTAAAGGGTGAAAATGGGAGTATAGGAAATAAATGAAAAGGGGTAACAAGCAAGAGGATAATGCATTAGATGAGCAACTAAGGAATGAACAGCAGGATGAAAATGGGAAAGGTGGGATAAATATCGTGGGACAGGATCTCATTTTTCATGCATAAAGCAAAGGTAAATTAGGGAAGAAAGTAAAGGAAGTAAGAGGAAGGAAAGAGTGTAGGTAGTAAGGAAGACAGACAAGAGTGACAGGGGGTGTGGTAATACAGTGAGGGAGGGGAAATGCAATGGCAAAGGAGACATTGGCACAAACAGGGAAGAGACAGTGGTGATGGTAGAATTGACAAACCAACAGGGGTGGGCATTGACTGAAAAGTGAGGGGATTACCAGGATGTAGGATTGCATAGGGCTCCACAGCTGCAGTCCCTGCCAGCTATGATCCAGTGGGAAATTTTTCCACTGTGGGTAAAATCACCACTGGGCCATATCTCAAGGTGGAGACAGTGCTGGACAGGGATGCAACTCATTGATTTACCAGAGGAGATTCTCCATATGACTTATATGGGCATCTGACCTTCTGTTGATTATCTCCCCCAGCAATGCCTGCCAGCTGCTGCTGAGTGACAAAGGTGTCACCTCCGCTAGTACTGGTACTGGGGGGTACAACAGACCCAGCATCTGATGTTGGGAAAGGTGTATTGAGGGGGACTACAAGGGTAAAGCATTTGTTGGGCTAAAAAACTGTTAAGAATAATGAGACACAAATCCATCCTCTAATACTCAGCACAGGTCAGCACTTTCTTGCTGGTCTTGTGGTACCAGTTTCAGTACAAACATTTGGCTCTCATGTACATTGTCCATATATGTAATTGTCCAAACTCTTTTTAACCCTGAGAAAAAAGTCATGTCACTTTCATCAGTTGCAATGGTAACATTATTGTTTTATGGGGGAGATTTGCTCAGTAATCTTATGTGCCTGATATTAATTAGAATGTGGATACAGATGCATAACTGTCAGGCACCCAGAGGAAGACTGGAGATGTAAGGATGTTGCAGTGGGTTTTCCATACCTACAGAGCAAGGCCTAAAACACAGGAATAATGGAAGCGCACTGAGGACTGTAGAGAGAACTCCACGTATAAGTCAGATTTCTCCAATGTGGAGAATGAGGAAGTACTCAAGGCCTCCCATCCCCATGGACAATAGCTTATTGCCCTGCATACAGGTAACTAGGTTTACCAGAACTGTGCCAGGAAAAAATGTGGTGGCAGATGTCAGTGTGGTTAGTGTCCACGACCATAGTTATGAGATAGTGCACCCCAGGGCCACCAACATTTTACACCAAAGTAAGAGCTGAACACCTGACATGTGAAGATGGGTCAGTGGGTGGGACACCCAACAAGTAGACCCCTTTTCATGGTGATGGAGGAGTTCCTAGTATCTTTCAGAGACAGTGGCTCCACCACACAGTCCACAATGCTGGATGTTGGGACAGAGCTGAAGTGTCCGACAAGGTACTCTACTGCTGATGCCCCAGGTATATAGACTTCTTTATCTGTAAGAGTACTTGTAAAACTCTACAGCCCTTAGTCACTGTCCAAATTATTAAAGCAGTCTTAATTTCTGGTATGTAGGAACATCAGGGAATATTTAGTTTTATAATATTAGTATTTGTAAACCTTAATTTTGTTTATACTTCTGGTGATGGGTCACAAACGTACACAGGATATTGTCTTTTAGCATTTTCACAGGTGATTCTTTATCCAGCAACAGCACAGTGGAACTGCCCCTACCTGATGCTGGTGGAGTTGCAACCTCTGATAATGATGGCAAGGATGAGCTGGCACATTTAGGGAGTAAAGAATGTGTGGGGGATACAGGGAATGTGACCACTGCATGCCCTACATAGACCATGGGCAAAGCTTCTATGCCTGTGGATACCCAGGATACACGCACCACACAGAGAGGACAGGTTAATAGGGGCACTGTCAGTCAGGAAAGTGTAGTGCCTTCTAGTAGAGACATGTCAGAATCTGCCCTAGCACCCTTGGGCAGTGAGTTACACACGGGGGTGGGTAGGCAGTGGTGCTTACTGAAGACATGGTTACCTCCCATCCACTGAAGCTGGTGTGTCAGTGGCTGCAGCCCAGTATATCTGCATTGCTGTCATGGAAGCATAGGCTGGTGCTACCACAGTCAAGACAGAGGTAGTGATGGTGATGCAGGATGTGCATATCTTGTATATGTGATGGTTTGGATAGACTCAGTCACATACTGAAACATTTGTCGTGTCCTCTCAGGCTTACATGCCAGAGTGAGAGGCCATTCACAAAGCCATTCCACTGCTACATCCATAGATGGTAGCCATCGTGACCATGGATGACCAAGATCCTGCTCTTGTAGCACTAGCACTTTCATATTAAATCTGTTGTGGCGGTATCTACACCCAGGGGAGGACAATCCCCATGGTTGTGGGAGTCACCAAAGTGGACATGTCTTGTAGCAGACTTCACTCAGTCACACAGCACACCAGCAGCTAGCCATGCTTATGGTACATCCAGTATAACTCCTGGTAGAGACAGCTGTTATGAACAGGAGCATGCATGGGATTGCTGAAACCTTTGCCATGCATGTTCTGGAGTGCACATATCCAATACATTGAGATGCAGTGCTGTAAATACTGCTGAGGTTGTGTCCCAGTACATCTACAGTCATACCACCACAATCCTCAGTACATCACACACACACACACACACACACACACACACACACACACACATATTCTTCCATTGGCAGTGGCCCTTCATAAAGACTTTTATGAAAAAGTCAGTACATACAACATCACATTTTATTTCAATAATCCTTAGCATTCACACAATTCCTTGTGAAAGACATCTACTCCTGTGCTCTCTTCCCCACCCATGGAAATATGAAAACTGTGTCCTGCCCTTTGTACATTGTTACTTGGGTTGCCTGTGTTTGATGCACAGCAGAACCAGCCTTTGCATGGGTAAGCTCAGCCTGGTGTTGGTTTTGATCTCTATACTGGAAGAATGCAAAGTTCCTGTAGTCATGGCTGCACAGGTAAAAAGCACACTCTCCAAAGCCAAAACACAGCATCCATGGGACCTGACAACATCCCAGGCTGCGTTCTACATGAACTATATAACGGACTGGCACCCCACCTAAGTACCATGTTCAGTCATAGCCTCACCTCAGGCTTTATGCCCACTGAATGGTGCACAGCAATGGTTATCCCACTCCACAAAGAGGGAGCCACCACGGACCCTGGGAACTACTGCCCCATTAGCCTGATGAGCCTGGTCTGCAAGGCTATGGAACGTATCATCATGGAACTTATAAACAATGACATTGGTAATCTCCAAACTCTGGACCCCACCCAGTTCGGATTTGTAAAAGGCAGATCATGTCTCCTAAACTTGATAAGACTTCTTTGAAGCGGTCACCAAAGCCGTAGATGAGGGTAAGGTGGATGTTCTTCATCTCACATTGCTGCAGTCATAACCTGTGGGTAGTCCGCTGTCCTCGGTCGGCCCGAATACCAAAGTGTTAGGCTGGCGTCGGTCATGGTCGCTCAGATCTGACGTCAGTATGCCGTGGTACTAAAGCGCATGACCGACGCCATATCCTCAGTCTTTCTTGCCGCATGGTCCGAAGCAGAAGCAGTGTTTGCAAGTGCCGTTCGGCATCCTGAAATTTTCGTATTCTGAGTTTCAGACCGAAGACCAAGTTGGGCTAAGTACCCCGTTGGGGAATATTTTTGTCTTTTCTTGCCTCAGTTAAATCCGGATGTCAGAAAAAGTGAATAATTGTATTTCTTGTGGGAAACAGATACCTCATAGGGATTACCACTCTCTTTGTATTCCTTGCTTGGGGCCTGAGCACGATGTAGTCGGGTGTCGCTTTTGTGCTAGATTTAATAAGTGCACCATTAAACGCAGGTTAGATTGTGCTAGGCTCGTCTTCGGTAAGTGGTGTAATTACAATATGCCGTCGGATCCTCCGACGCCTGCTACCGCTATGAAGCGTAAGGAAAAATTGTTAAAGTCCAAGCAGGATGAGTCGTCCGTTACGGACGCCGGTTCTTTAGAAACTACGGTGGAATCTGTGGATCCAGCCGAGGTTTCAGCTGAGTCTCAGGGGGAGCCTTTAATTTTGCAGGATGTGGCCTCTCAGGAGTCGGGTCAGGCTGAGGGGGCCTCTCAGGTCTCTGTAGTCCCTTCTTTGCATAAGGTGGTTAGGCCTTCTACTTCTGTCTCTAAGGTACCTTCCACGGTCAGGCCTGGTTTGTCTTCCTCTGGCGTCAGCCCTAGTTCTGCAGGTTCTGTACCAAAAAAGCATATGCTGAAAATGGCAGAAGATTTGATTACCTTAATCAGGGGTTCTTTGCCCCCTCCGGATAAGAGGCCTAGGGTGGAGCCAGAGGTGGAAGGATTGGAGCATTCCTCAGATTACTCGGAGTCTTCGGCTGAAGACATTCAGGATTTTCCTCCTTATTCTGATTCAGATGCAGAGGATTCTAGTCCTTCTGCTTCCCCCAGAGGATTTTTCTTTTTCTGAAACCCTGCATTCCATGAGGGAGCATTTTAAGTGGGAAGGTCAGGATTTCTCAGATTCTAGAAAGAGACTTAGGGAATTTTGTTTTTACCACAGCATAGGCCCTTGGCTATACCCCCTGTTTTGGATGTTGTTCAGGATGTTTTCTCTGAAGCTTCCCTTAATCCTGATTCTTTGCCTCCTGCCCGGTCAAGCCAGACAGGTATTACAGAGTGCCAGAGGCTCATAAATATTTGTATAAGAGCCCGAGAGCTGACCCGGAAACTATTAGCCAGGGACCTAAGGGTGTCAGGGCTTCTGTTGTAAAGAATCCAGTTCCTATGGATAAAGATTCTAGAGCTTTGGATAGGTGGGGTAAAAAAGTGTATACCTCTTCCACTCTAGCAATGAGGGCTTTGAATTGCCAGTTTCATATGCTGAAGTACCAGAATTTTCTCCTAAGTCAGTTAAAATCTAAGGTAGATGCTTTGGCAGAGGACATTGAGTGTAAGGAATTGCAGGATTTAGTTCATGCCTCTGATCAGGTGGGTAAGCATTCTTTGCAGTGTGGTTTTGATGCTCTTCAGGCCTCTTCCAGGGTGGCTGCCACTGGATCAGTTATTCGTAGGCACGCCTGGCTTAAGGATCAGAACTTGTCTGAGCATGTTAAAGCTCGAATTTTGGATGCTCCCCTTCAGTCTGAAGTTCTGTTTGGTTCTCCTGTGGAGTCAGTTTTGAAGAAAATGGAAGACAAAGCTAAGTCTATGCAAACAGTTAAGGATTTTTTACAGGTGCAGCCCCTAAGTTTAGCAGAAATTGGCCTACTAAGGGATGGGCTTATCCTTCTTCTGATTTACAGTCTAGGGGCAGATCTAGACGTGGTAGGGGCAGAGCTCATGCTCAGGGTTCTTTCAGGCCTAGGACTTGGAGTTCCCCTGCACAATCTTCAGGTGAGGGCAGGGGTCAGCCTTTTCGTAAACAGACCCAATGACCTGTATCTCCAGCTGCCAGATCCCTCCTGTCTGGCAGCACCTCTGGGAGGAAAGTTGGCACTTTTCAGGCAAAATTGGCTTTTAGTCACTCAGGACAAATGGGTGTTGGACATTATAGATTGAGGCTACAAGTTTTATTTTCACACCTTGCCTCCTTTCAAAGGCATGCCAGACGTTCCTTCTCAGCAAAAGGTGGAGGCTCACAAACAGATTTCTTTACTTCTAAAAATGGGGGCTATCCAGGAGGTCCCTCCGTCAGACGTAGGCCTAGGATTTTATTCTCGCCTGTTTCTTGTACCAAAGAAAGGAAACACTTGGAGGCCATTTCTGGATTTGTCCATTCTCAACACATACCTGGACATTCCAAAATTCAAGATGTTAACTTTGCAACAACTTCTGCCTCTATTAGGCAAAGATCACTGGATGGTAACTCTGGATCTCAAAGAGGCTTATCCACATTCCTATCAGGCCCAGCTGCAGGAGGTTCCTGCGTTTTCGGGCTGGGACTTTACATTATCAGTTCTCTGCATTGCCCTTTGGCTTATCTACTGCGCCCAGGGTGTTCACAAAGGTCCTGGCACCGGTGATAGCCTTCTTAAGGTTAAGGGGAATACAAATTTATCCTTATTTGGACGATTGCCTGATTCTGGCTCAAGACAGAGTCAAGTTACTTCACCATCTACAGTATGTTATGGCAGTGTTAAGGTGCCTAGGGTATTCTGTGAATGAAACAAAGTCCAGTCTAGTACCCTCTCAGGACATGTGCTTTCTGGGTGTGAGACTGAATACAGCCTCTCAGATGGCATTTTTGACCCCGGACAAACAAAGAAATCTTACCCTTTACTTCCAACAATTGTCTCTACGGTCCAGGCTGACTGCAAGGATAGTCCTTCAAGCCTTGGGGTTCATGGCATCTTGTATTCTGGTGCTTCCCAATGCCAAACTGCATATGAGGAAGCTACAATGGTATCTCAAAAGCGTATGGACTCAACACTGCCACGATTTGGACACTCATTCAGATAATACCTTGCATCCAAAGGGAATTTTTGTGGTGGGCTCAGGAATGTCACCTAAACAAGGGACTCTCTGTGACCCGACCAGAGGCGAGTCAGATCTTAACGACAGATGCCTCAGACATGGCTTGGGGAGCACACTTCAATGGAAAATGGGTTCAAGACACGTGGCCTGCCAGACTACAACATTTGCATATCAACATGAAGGAGATGTTAGCAGTCCAATTTGCGTTGATGGCTTTCAAGGATCTACTTCACCCAGGACAAGTGTTGGTTCAGACAGACAACACAACAGTCATGTGGTACATCAACAAGCAGGGGGGAACCCATTCGTACCCTCTTTGCAGACAAGCTATGATTTTGTGGGAGACTGCTCTCAGTTTGCACCTCACTCTTCAGGCAAGGTTTCTGCCAGGAGCACAGAACTCCTTAGCAGATGTTTTGAGCAGACAGATGGTGGATCCCCACGAGTGGAAATTGGATCCTCATGTTTTTCAACAGTTGACGGTGGCTTGGGGGACTCCAGACATAGATCTGTTCGCTTCTCCACTGAATTACCAACTGCCAAAGTTTTGCACAAAGCTGTTTCACCCAAAAGCTTGGAAAGTGGATGCTCTATCATTCAGTTGGAACAACCTTCACGTTTATGCCTTTCCTCCTCTGCCTCTCCTTCCCAAGGTGCTCCTGAAGGTCAGGTAGGACAAGCCTTGCATGATTCTGATAGCTCCAGATTGGCCACGGCAACACTGGTACCCTCTGCTGAGGAGTTTAGTACGGGAGCCTCCTTGGCCTTTGCCATTAATTCCACACCTTTTGTCCCAGGCAAGCAATCATTTCCGCAATGTCAGGATTCAGTCCCTGCAGCTGACAGCCTGGCGTATTCTGTTTTAGACCCTGGGGGGTTGCAGCTTCCTCAACAAGTTTTGAATGTCATTTTGGAGGCCAGACGGCCTAGTACAAGGAAAGTTTATGCTGATAAATGGAGGAGATTTTTTCTTTGGAGCAAAACAAAGAGCTTTGATGTTTCAGTGCCTAATTTGAGTGTTTCACTTCAGTATCTTACAGAATTATTAGACAAGGGTTTGTCTTTCTCCTCTGTAAAGGTTCATGCTGCAGCCATTTCTGCTCACTATGACTGTGACCCACCATTATTCTCTCATCCTTTTTTCAAGCAATTTCTTAGAGGGGCAAAGAACATAAGACCCCACGAGAGCTCCTACTCCTTCCTGGGATCTCAATTTTGTGTTGGAAAAGCTCACTTTACCTCCTTTTGAACCTGCAGCTACTTCAGAGTTGAAGTTTTTGTCTTGGAAGACTGCTTTTTTGTTGGCCATTACGTCTGCTAGAAGGGTATCTGAATTACAGGCTCTAATGGCAGTTGAACCCTTCCTGATATTTCATAAGGATAGGGTCTCCCTACGTACTAATCCTACTTTTATGCCTAAAGTTGTTTCTAATGTGGGCTTAAACCAATCTATTCATTTGCCTACATTTTATGCTGATCCCCAAAATAAAGGGGAAAAAATTTTGCATTCTTTGGATATTCACAGGCAGTTACGTTATTATTTGAGCAGAACTAAAGGGTTCAGACAGTCCCAACAGTTATTTATTTCTTTTGCCTTGGGTTCTCAAGGAAAACCTGTTTCAAAACAAACTATTTCTAAGTGGATTGGCCATTGTATTGCTTTTTGTTATTCTCATCATGGTAAGGAGGTTCCGGCTGGAATCAGACCTCATTCCACTAGGGCTACTGCCACTTCTACTGCTTTTTTAAGGGGAGTAGCTACTAAGGATATTTTGGAGGCAGCTACCTGGAGTTCAGTGCACACTTTTTCTAAACATTACCATCTCCCTCTTTATTCCAAATCTAGGGCTGGGTTTGCCACTGCAGTTTTACAGGGCATGTTAGCAGCTCCTAATGCTTTCTGAAGTCATACTGCAAGGCACCACCAGATGAATGCAGACAGTGAAAATGTGACTTCATTATCACCCCAAACACATGTTTAATAATGTTCCTTGTTTGTAGCTGGGTACAATGTACCTTTGGTCTGTTTGAGTTTGTGGATTTCTTATGGGTGTTATGAGCCAGAGTTCCAGGGCATATCCAGCATCACTGAATGATACCCTTATGGCAAGTCACCTCTCGCAAAAGATTGGTATAGGTCACAGGTGTGTTATATGTGGGAGTTGTGATAGTGATAACTACCTGGGTGGTGTACACAGACATTGTAAATAATACCCTGTGTATTACAGACCTAACTGGCAGTTAATGGAGTGATAAGCTTTGCGGGTTACTTAACTGCCTTCTCAGTGCACCAGGTGAGACCTGGCCCCCACTATCTCAGGAAAATGGGCTGTGTCATAGAAATACTGCATGATGATGGTTTTCTTTTCATTGATATGTGGGAACCATGAATACTGCCCCACATGCTTAAGCATGGCATCGAGAAAGGGATGGAATATTCTTGAGGCAGATGTTTGAGATACTCCTACTGTCTTCCCAGTGGGTCACTGAAAGGTCCCTGTAGCTAAAATACATAAAGCCACACATACTTTAGTATCCACTGGGATAGGTACTGCATGACAGCCATGGAGCTATAGATGAGGCCTATACATGTCTACATTTTCTTGGATGATATCCCTGTCTATATGATACCAGTTCACAATGTTGGTGTCGTGGAATACATGAAATGTTAAGTGTGGTTAGATGATCCAGTACCTCCAGAGGTTGCTGCAGGACAAGTCAACTGCAATAAAAGGCTCTTGCAAATAAACATTTGCTAATGCGACAGCAGCCGCTAACATTTTTGAGCACTTTTTGCCCCCCATGCATCCTTGTATGGCACCCTGCCCCAGGGCCAATTGTCCATCACTGGGTCTGCCAGCCTTTCCTAACATCTCCAGACTTTCTTCATTACAGGCTGGCACCAACATGGATACTAAGGATGCCCTGGGGGGTTTGTCCATCCTACTATCAATCGGGAATATTTTTCTTTTGTGGCCTATCCTGTTGCTCTCTCCTTCAGCTGTGGTAGTATGGTTTGACCCAAGAAGCAGGCATGCAGTGGGGACATGCGGAGTATCACCAGCCTCAGGAGCAGCTCAGCCAGAACCACCACCCTTTTCCCTCTTTAGACTATGCCCATCGATGCATGATGTCTGTAGCCCCACACCTTCCCCCACATGATGGGCATGTCCAGCCTCTGTGCCTCTCAGTCAGTCACCTGAGCTTTTAATAGAATCTAGGTTGGCTGGGCTGCAGTCAGGGCTTTATCCATTTACACCACTGATGCGCCAACCCCTAACATTCTTTAGTGATTCCCTTAGTATGAACATGAGCAGTTCATCCTAAGGTGCGCAGCAGGCTCAGTACTGTTGCATAGCATTTATATGTTTATGAATTGCTCCGCCATCTTATTTTGTCTAATTAGCATTACCTCCAGGATGTTCACTGTAATGTTGTTGCTTATCACCATGTCATTGTATAGGTATTAGCATAAACCATACCCAACTTGCTGCTTGGCCTGCCTGACTTGCTGAATCTGTGTTTCTAAATCATACAGATCTTGTGCATGGACACTTGTTGGGCAGATTCCCTTAGTGTGATATGGGAAAGTTTTCTGAATCTGGATGGTAGAGTCACTAGTGTTTTTCACGATAAATTATGGGATCCAGTGTCAAACACTTTTGTTACCTCTAAGAATAGGGAAGTGGTGAGTTGTCTCTCATTCCTGTCTTTGTTTATTATATTTAGGAATGCAAGCAGTGGAGTTTTAGTAGTATATCCAAGGCAAAAGTTATGTTGTTTTGGGAGAGTAGATTATATTTATGAGATAGCCTAGGATCCGCTTAAGTGTACATCTTTTCAGCATTTTACTGGTGGTAGTTTGGCTCTTGGTTTATAGTTTGACAGTTGTGTTGAAATTCCACCTTTGTGGAGAAGGCTTGTATATCAGATGTAATGTGATCCTATCTCGCCTACATTCTCTACAGACAGGTTCGGAGCCGATCCTCTGCTCCGACTCGGCCGCTATACAATAGAACGCAGTCTCTTATTGGCTGAGTTACCTCGTATCCCAGGATGCACCACTACTGTTTCCCCAGATCTCGTTTGCCGCTTCTGAAGCATAGACGTGGTCTCGGACTTGGCTGAGCTAAGTGCCTCTTAGTGAGATTATTTTCTGTCTAGTTTTGTGCTAAAACTTACCCAAAAGCTGTTTTAACAGCTACTTGTTGTGTGACTGTGTATTTAAAGTTTTTTGTGGTAAAATTGTATTTTTTGTGGTAAGTGATCCCGTTTAAGTTAGAGGGGCCTTGCCCTATCCTAGGCGTTTTAGTTAGAGTCTAGGCTGTCTTTTGTGTAGTTTTTGAAGTTTAGTGTGTTTGAAGTTAGAATAGCCATGTCGAAGGAACATAGACCATCAGGTTTTAAAAAAATGTTCCAAATGTAATTATAAAATGTCCATTACGGACGACCATTCATTGTGTGTCTACTGTCTGGGCCCGAAGCACCTCCAGGAATCCTGTAGTGTTTGCCACGCTTTTTCCTCTTGCGTCCTCCAAGAGAGGAAAAATAAGTTAATTTTGAAAGGGCTTATTACCCCTTCCTTTGAGGAAGCCCTATCTTCTTCTTCTTCCCCTTCGAGGAAGAAAAAGTCTTCGATTCCGACCAGCCCGTCGGATCCGGCAGCTAAAAAGTCACGGCAGGCTTCTCCGTCGGCTCCACGGACTTCGGAGCCGAGGGCGGAACGGTCTGCCTCGATGTCTCCAGCCTTGACTCCTCTGGCTTCAGAGTCGAGAGCTCGGGCGTCGAGAGGCGAGTCATCTCCATCGGCTCCACTGCCTTCGGAGCCGATGAAGGTTGCCCGCTCAGACTCTTCCCCTTCGGTGCCGAAGTCCACATCGGCTCCGAGGGAAATTGCAGTGGTAGTGGAATCTCCCTCAGCGCCGATACTTCTCGAACCCATACGGAGCCGGGCCCCCAGTCTTTCGGAGCCGGCGGAGAAGTCGACTCGGACCCGGTCGGTCTCTTCTCGGTCGTCGAGGATGTCTGATTCGGATTTAGACAGGGTGCTTCAAAGGCTTTTTCAGTCTCTGGTCTTTGCAAAATTGATCTCGGCTCCAGCCCAGTCGGCTCCGGAGCCGATTTCCCATCCTGCTATCTCGGTTCCTCCTCCAACAGCTTCGGCGCCGTTGGAGTCAGTGTTGGTGGAGCCGGTGGAGGTTGTCGGGTCGGTTCCGACCCTAACTCCAACCCGCCCTTGGGTCGGGTTCGCACGGACCTCCTCTGTCGGCCCTGGGGGGGACGCTTCGGGACCGATCCTTTCGGTTCCGAGCCACCCTCTCGGTGCGTCGGCTGCGGGAGTTCCGACTGCTGTTGTGGCCTTGGGGGTTGAACCATCCCAGGACTCTGGGGGTCCCGCCTTCAAGGCCATGAGGAGTGCCTTGGCCAAATCCTCTCTGGCCACTTCTACCATCTCACCATCACCTTCCCTTGGCACGGAGACTGGCTCCTTTGCAATCCCCCTGTCTCACAACAGCGGAGCCCTTGGGCCTGAGGTTACACCCATTGGGGGTTCCCTTCTTCCTGGAGGACCCTCCGAAACGCTTTCGGAGGAACCTCCGAGGAAGAAACAGTGTAAGAGGAAGCACGTCGACTCCCCTGATGAGTCTCTCACCTCGGATACCGACCTCGATGATGCGGAAGGGTCCCCCAAGTCGTCCTCGGATGATGTATCCTTTGCAGACATCTTGGAGATCCTTAAGCAACGAGGCGACTGGCAGTCCAAACCCCCTTCTGCTGAGGAGTCGGTTTTCCTCAAGGCCTTCGGGGCTCAGCCCTCCGCCTCCTGGGTGTCTCCGCCCTTCAATGAGCTTCTGGATTTGATCTCTCGAAGGGCGTGGGAACACCCGGATTCTGTTGAACCGGTGCCAGCTCACCCCAATAAATTCCTTTCGGCTCCCCCTGATAAGGACTTTCTTTCGAAAGGTGTGGCTGTAGATGCCTTGGTGGTGGCATCTGCCACCCAGCAAGATGTGGCAGAGGCTTCAACGTCCGTCCATCCTCCTAATAAGGAGTCTAGGAGCATGGATCGGTACGGGAAGCGTACCCTTTCTTCAGCGACCTTTACATTAAGGTCTCTGAACTACTTGACGCATTTCACAAGACTGCAGAGGGATCTGGTCAAGGAGCTTTCAGATACCCTCTCCGGTAACTTACCTGAGCAGTTGGCCCAGACGGTTAACTCCCAGTTGGCTACCCTGTCCTTGTTATTCAACTCGTCCATGAGGCTCATTTCTTATGCAGCCGAAGGAGCGAGCAGAGCGGCGGGAACAGGTGTTGCTCTACGGAGACAAGCCTGGCTACGCCTGTGTCACTTTGCGGAGGCCTTTAAGTCTTCCTTTGCCGACGCCCCCTTTGATGGGTCCTCACTGTTTGGACCCAAGGTAAAGGACACTTTGACTCGCTGCGAACAGGAGGGTAAGAATTTAACTGCCGTAGGGGCCCGGTTTTCCACTCCCTTCAGACCTTATCCCAAGACTCGAAGAGGAGGGAAAATGTGGTTCCGTAAGTCTCAAAAGCCTTACTCGTCGCAGCAGAGCGATTCCCCTTCTAGAGGCAGAGGAGGGGGAAATTTTTCAGGGAGACGCCGTCCCAGAGGCGGCGGAGGCCCCCCGCAACACTGGAGACCGCGAGTCCTTTCGTGGCTCCTCCTCCTTCCAGCATCTCTGAAGGAGTACCCGACTGTGCAGCTCCGGTGCCAGTCGGGGGTCGTTTTTCGAGACACCTAAAGGCCTGGGAAAATATCACTCAGGACCAATGGGTGCTCCGAATCATCGCCGGAGTTTACACCATTCCCTTCTCTCAACCCCCCCCCCCACCATCCCAAAGAATCCCAGACCCACCACCCAGTCAATGGGATCATGCAACCAGCGAAATATCGAAGCTGCTTCAAAAAGGAGTCATCCAACCTGTCCCTGCAGATCAGGCCGGATCAGGGACTTACTCAAGATTCTTTTTGGTACCAAAAAAGACCGGGGACTTGAGGCCCATTTTGGATCTCAGCAACTTAAACCGATTAGTGAAAAAGTCCAAATTCCGGATGGTCACCTTGCAATCCATTCTCCCGCTTTTGGAGAACGGTGTTTGGATGTGCTCCATAGATCTCAAAGACGCCTATTATCACATTCTGATAGATCAGGCGTCGAGGAGACACTTGCGCTTCAGCCTAGGAGACAGTCATTTCCAGTTCCGTGCACTGCCCTTTGGTCTCACCACAGCCCCCAGGGTGTTCACCAAATGTTTGGCGGTGGTGACTGCTCACCTGAGAAGTCTAGGATTCCAGGTGTTTCCATACCTAGACGACTGGCTCCTAACTGCCACCTCCAGGCATCTACTCTTGAAAACTCTAGCAGCCACTATCTCTCTAGGCAATTCCTTAGGAATCACCTTCAATTGGACAAAATCTGTATTGCTGCCATCTCAGCGTATTCTGTTTATTGGTGCAGAAATAGACTCAAGGCAGATGCGAGTCTATCTTCCTGCGGAAAGGATAGCAACGCTGCAGTCTCAGGTTCAGGCATTACTCCTCAGACGTCGTGCTCCAGCGAGAATGGTCCTGCAGCTGTTGGGTTCCATGTCAGCCACCATTCTTCTGGTCCCCTTGGCAAGATTGCATATGAGGATACTCCAGTGGCTCCTATCAGTCCAGTGGTCTTATCAAGACCTTCCCCTCAGTCACCACATATTGATCACAGAGACGTGCAAACAGGATCTTCATTGGTGGCTTCTTTCCTCCAACCTGAATCTAGGGCGACCCTTCGTTCCCCCATTCCCCTCGGCCACGTTGACTACGGACGCCTCCCAGACAGGGTGGGGGGACATTATCTGGACAGGTCGGTCCAAGGCACGTGGCACACCGACGAGAGTCTTCTCCACATCAATATCCTGGAAATGAGGGCGGTGCTTTTAACGTTGCAAGCACTGCACGATCACCTCCCCCAGGGTACAATTGCCATTCAGTCCGACAACATGTCGGTAGTCTGGTACTTAAACAAGCAAGGAGGGACCAGGTCTTACCCCCTTTGCAGAGAGGCCATGAAGGTATGGGATTGGGCGATTGCTACCAAACGTTTCCTAGTGGCAACACACATTCCGGGGAGATCCAACGTGATAGCCGACAGACTGAGCAGAACTATTCTCTCCCCTCACGAGTGGTCCTCGAACGACAGAGTGGTAGCACAGATTTTCACGAGATGGGGAACTCCTTGTTGCGATCTCTTCGCAACTCCCCTCAACGCGAAATGCCAGCAGTTCTTCTCTCTCACCCCAGTTCCGGGGGAGATCCCCAAGGATGCTCTAGTCCAAGTTTGGCCCCCTGGTCTGCTATACGCTTTTCCACCGGTTCCCCTTCTCCCCAAGGTGATTCAGAAGGCGATTCGCTTGGAAAGCAAAATGATTCTAATCGCCCCATACTGGCCTCGTCAAGTCTGGTTCCCCTTTCTTCACAAATATGCATTGGAGGGTCCCTGGTTCCTGGACCAAATTCCGGACCTCTTGACGCATCAGTCAGGACAGCTCCATCAGTCTCTCCATTCATTGAAGTTAGCAGCTTGGCTACTCCTCTTCCGACCATAGTTAGGAGCCATTCTTTCGACCCTGAAGTCATGCATATTTTGTCCTCAGCCCACAAGAATTCTACTAAAAAGAGGTATAGCAATAAATGGAAGAGGTTTGCTATTTGGGCCCAACTCCGAGGATTAGACCCTATGACAGCCTCGGTGTCAGAGGTTCTGAAGTTTTTAGCTTCCCTGTTCAACCAAGGTTGTTCGGTGTCTACCATCAAAGTTCAATTGGCTGCTATTTCCAATTTTCACGAGAGCGTAGAACCACCTTTAATGAGCAACAAGTTGTGCAAAGCTTTTATTAAAGGAGCTTGGCTTCTACGGCCCCCTATATCTCATCCTGCACCACCGTGGGACCTTAACGTGGTGTTAGGTGCATTAACCTCATCTCCCTTTGAGCCGGCAGCAACCTGTGACTTAAAATTTCTTTCTTGGAAGACTGCTCTTCTAGTTGCTATTACATCAGCCAGGCGAGTTTCAGAACTTCAAGTCCTATGTGTCAAACCACCATACCTGGTATTTCACAAGGATAGAGTATCTCTTAGACCAAACCCATCCTTTATACCAAAGGTTTGTTCTAACTTTTGTTTGCAACAATCACTGGAATTACCGTTTTTTTCCCTAAGTATTCAAACAGAGCTGAATATACCTTTCACAGCTTAGACGTGCACAGACAATTACGTTTCTATTTGGATAGGACACACCAAGCACGAAAATCAGATCAACTGTTTGTGTCCTTTTCGGATAGTAAATTAGGCAAAGCCGTCACAAAAGTCACTATTGCCAAGTGGATCAGAGACTATCAGTCATATTTATCTCATTTCAAATAAGGAGCTTATAGTTCCAGTGAAAGCTCATTCTACCAGGGCTATGGCCACTTCGGCAGCCTTTCATTCCAAACTCTCTATTAGTGACATTTGTGCGGCTGCTACGTGGTCTTCTCTACACACCTTTATTTCTCACTACAAATTGGATGTGGCATCTAGGGGTCGAGCTTCCTTCGGTTCCACGGTTCTCAGGAGCGTTTTCCAGTGAGCCACCCAGGAATTAGGTGCTAGGGACGCTGTCCCATCTGTAGAGAATGTAGGCGAGATAGGATCACATTACATCTTTTAGTTATGTACTTACCATAACTTTAGATGTATGGGATCCATCTCGCCTACATTCCTAATAACCCACCCTCCTTCCCCCTGCCTCGTAGACCAGAAGAGACCGGATGATCTGAATTCAACTTCTTCCTCTCTTGAAACACCTGGCAATGTTATAACAACAGTCTATGTGTGTGTGCATGTGTGCGGACAAACAAGATCTGGGGAAGCAGTAGCGGTGCATCCTGGGATACGAGGTAACTCAGCCAATAAGAGACTGCGTTCTATTGTATAGCGGCCGAGTCGGAGCCGAGGATCGGCTCCGAACCCATCTGTAGAGAATGTAGGCGAGATGGATCCCATACATCTAAAGTTATAGTAAGTACATAACTAAAAGTTTTCCTTAGTTTTCCTGTTTATAAGGATAATTACAATGTAGGCTGTTCTTCTTGCATGCCATAGGTATTCACATGGCACAATATCTGGTGCTAAAGTGATATGATTATTTTTAAGTAATTTTTTGATGTTTTCTACAGAGACTTGTGGAGTTTGAAATTATAGACTCAAAAGCAAACAAGCAAACTGGTAATCCAACGAACAAAACTGAAGCAAACAAGGCAACACTCGACAGGTGAACAAAGCATAAACTCCAATATTGATGATCAAGTTTAATGGTAAAGCGCTTTTCGTTTGACAAAATGCTCAAACTTCATCAGACAAACCATGTTCTCTACTCAAGTAGATTAAATACTAATACTAATTTACCAATCAGTTATGTAAATTAAACAATTAAAATCAACAAAACATAAAACACATTTAAGAACAGCATACGCTTTAACAACACCACCTTCAACTGCAACATAAACTATTTTTAAAATACAAATGAATAAAAAACTTCCTAATATAAGTAATAAAAACATTATAAGCTAAAAATATCAAAATTAAATCAATATATAACTATCGTAATAAACATTTAAGCTTTAGTTTACTAGTAATAGAGCAACATTCATTTAGACCAGGAGCATTGTAAGCATTTAGTCTCACCTGCCACAACAGTTCAAGTTCTTCAACTTCAGTGGAGTAAGACCACCCCTAAATTCTTCGCTAACCTGGTCTATGACTAAGAACTTGAACTTGTGGTCAGGATGAGAAATTATATGCTTAGCTAAAGCATTTTCAGATTTATTCTTTCGAATTGCATAAATATGCTTATATAGGTGATCACGGAGTCGCCTCTCCGTCTTTCCTATGTAAAACGATGGACAAGCCTGACATTGGACATATTGACAGTAATTACAAGATTGACACTTATACATGCCAACTGTTCTAAGGTAAGTACGCTGACGTTGTTCAAGTAATACTTTAAGATTTTTTGCTTTTTTGTAAATTACCATAGGTTTATCACCCACCTTGTTAGAAATACTAGTGTCACCCTTAAATATAGCCCAATTTTTACAAATGATGTTAAAACAAGCGTAGCTATTAACATAGTAAGTTGTTACAAATGATGGTACTTTATGCAAAGGGTCACAGTTTAAGCCATGGTCATCAGTAGTAGAGTTGTCAATGTTATTATCGTGCTGTAAATTTTCATTATCCAAAATAGGTCTGTAATAGCGTTTAGACCGTTTATTCATTACTTCTTCTACAAGTTCATTGACCATGCTTTCAGGGTAGCCTCGGTGAAAAAACATGTTCTTTAACAACAAACATTCATCCTGAAAATCTTTGTCAAGAGTGTTAATTCTGGCTGCCCTGACCAACTGACCCTTAACCACCGCCCGCTTTTGGTGATAAGGGTGGCAGCTTGAATAGTGTAAAAAAGCATTAGAATATGTACTTTTTCTGTGTATTTTGGCTATGTATTTCTGAAGTAAAGGGTCTTTGGGTAACAAAATATCTAAATATGCTATACACTCAGTGCCAAATGTTGATGTGAACTTCAGAAATTGAGTAGTGTCATTAAAGCAATCAACTATCATGTCATTAATTTCTCTGTCACCATTGAGCAGGATGCAAATGTCATCTAGATATCGAGTATAAAAAATTATTCTATCTTTGTGCTCAAAATTTGACAGTACAAACAAATGTTCCCAACGTGCCATCACCAAATTGGCTATACTGGCTCCACAGGGGGAGCCCATTGCTACACCCACTTTCTGCAAGAAAAAATCATCACCAAAAACAAAAAAGTTGTTAAGTACTAAATCCATTAGTTCATCCACTAAATCTAATTCTCTCCTAGAACATCCATGTAAACTTAGTTCCTCCCTAACCCAGTCCAGGGCGATGTCATGAGGGATACAGGTATATAAATCTTTGAAATCTGTTGTAAGAAAATTGTAATCTTTATCATATACCAACTTGTTAATTTTATCTAAAAAAGACCATGAGTCTTTGCATATTTGATTTTCATTAATCAGAAATTTTTGCAAGATTGAGTCAATAACCTTAGCGCAAGGGTATGTTGGGGAACCTCTACTATCAACAAGAGGGTGCATTGGAGGATTGTTGACATTTTTATGGATTTTGGGTATACTGAACAAACATGGAAATCTGGGATACGTTGTAGACATGTAATTAAACATGTGTTGATCTATTCTCCCTTCTACATACATTTCTTCTAGAGTATTTTTAATATGAAGATAAGCTGTATTGACTTCAGATCGTGAGCTACATGAGTAGGATGGGCTGTTCAACAAATTTCTCATCCGATTTACATAGTCGGTCTGCTCAAAAACAACCATCCCACCACCTTTGTCAGGTTTACAAACCCGAAGGATGTGAATTTTAACAAATTCAATGCATTCCTTCTCTGTATGTGTGTCAACATTTCCTATCACAGGTGGGTGGTGTTGTTGGTATGAGAATTTTTGTCGAATGTCCATCTTGCACATAAGTTCAAAAACTTGCAGAATGGGGTGTAGTGGGGGGGTTAAAGACACTAGGTATTCTAAATTGGTTGTTGTTAACAAAACTATCACCACCCATCATGAGGTTAAAATTGAGTTTCCTTGTGAACAGTTTAACATCAATAATAGACCTCACGACATCCAACTTCTGTGGGGGAACATTAGTGTACCCTTTAGACAATAATTCAACCAATGCAGGTAAAATATTAACACCAGAAAAATTATATACTTTAAAGTCACCATCTAAATTAGTCACTATATTAGGGCCGTTTTCAACTTAGTGGTTACAATAGTCATGAGAAGCAGGGCAAAAAGAAAAGTCCTCACTAAAATCAACTTCAACTGGTTGACTTTCATAAATTACAGTATTTTTGTCCAAGGCATAAAAAGCATCATAATCGTGCTCAGACATATTCAAAAGGTTATGTCCATTTAAACCCTTTGATAATTGGGCTTCTGTTTCGATCTCTGTTGAAATTGCCCTGTCTTTGGCCTTGCTCCTAAAAAATTTGGATCATATGTATTCATATTATTCTGCCCCGATTTGTTGTTATTATTTTGTAGTCTTTCACGCCTTCTTAACTCAAATTATGCTGTTGATTCATTAATAACAACGTTGTCAGGCGATTGTGAATCTAGCATGGGTTCATTGGCCATACAGTTCACTGTAGAGTCCTGTGATGTCGTTCTGTTAGTTGAAAGTGCATTGTTAGTTTTATACCCATGCCAGACTTGAGCAACTGAAGGCGGGGGATACACTGTTCCACCATTATATGCTTTAGTATCCCTGTCAAGCTTCTTAATTTTATTATTCTTGAGCTTAATTAAATATTGCTCAAGACTAGTGAATACTCGGCTGTAGTCAAATTTATAACGAAAAAATTCTTTATCAAGTCTTATCGTTTCATCTAATTTAGCAATTCGCTTATTTAAATCATCGACAGACAGGGAATAATGTTTCATCATCACCTGTAACAATTCAAAACCCTGTCTGTCAAACAATTCTATTAAGTCTTTGTGAAACATAGAATTAGCCACCAAGCCTGTAGGGTACTGGTAATGTCTTAAGCCTTTCGGAACTATTTTCCGTGAGAGAGACTCATGGAAGTAAGAAACTTCAAGTTGTGTTTTCTTAAGTTTGACCAGTAACGAATCAAGTAATTTCAAGTTAGACGAAATATCAACACATTCATCTTCTAAATCCACATGCTGGCGGGTTACAACATCATTAGTTGAAGCGAACGAAAAGTTATCTGTCATCCAATTGACAATATTAGGATGTAAAAAAGAAGCACTAGTCATTTCAGATACTGGAGGTACGGCTGCCGAGGACAAAGCGGCCGTCGCTAAAGGTTTTGAAGCGACTGCATTTTGATTTGGCAAGTTATTATTAACTGGAAAAACGTGTTGTTTAACATTACCTTGTAGTTCACCATTCTGTCGAACTTTAGAATTTGATGCAACCTGGACTAAAGGGTTACAACCAGCCGGAATACTCCTCTGCCCACAGTCAAAGCTTGCCGGGTCTGCCGCTGATTGTATTGAATTACGGCTTCCCGATCACTGGAAGTGCCAATAAAAGCATTTTGCAGTAGTAACGAAGGTGGTGGTTGGAAGACAGTGAAACGTTGTTGACGCTCCACTTTATCCATTCTTTCAAACAATAAACTCCATTTTCGACATTAAAGAAAGCAAAAGTTTGTTATTCGTGGAATAAATATCAAGTGGTGTTGTAGCATTGTTTTGATTAACGCCACTTTTAAAAATCCCAGGAGTATCATCCAAAGAAGTGTCACCTGAACCCACCTCTGCTTCAGACGCCATAAAAACTAAAGACTCAAAAGCAAACAAGCAAACTGGTAATCCAACGAACAAAACTGAAGCAAACAAGGCAACACTCGACAGGTGAACAAAGTATAAACTCCAATATTGATGATCAAGTTTAATGGTAAAGCGCTTTTCGTTTGACAAAATGCTCAAACTTCATCAGACAAACCATGCTCTCTACTCAAGTAGATTAAATATTAATACTAATTTACCAATCAATTATATAAATTAAACAATTAAAATCAACAAAACATAAAACACATTTAAGAACAGCATACGCTTTAACACCACGTTCAACTGCAACATAAACTAGTTTTAAAATACAAATGAATAAAAATCTTCCTAATATAAGTAATAAAAACATTATAAGCTAAAAATGTCAAAATTAAATCAATATATAACTATCGTAATAAACTTTTAAGCTTTAGTATACTAGTAATAGAGCAGCATTCATTTAGACCAGGAGCATTGTAAGCATTTAGTCTCACCTGCCACAACAGTTCAAGTTCTTCTAACTTCAGTGGAGTAAGACCACCCCTAAATTCTTCGCTAACCTGGTCTATGACTAAGAACTTGAACTTGTGGTCAGAGTGAGAAATTATATGCTTAGCTAAAGCATTTTCAGATTTATTCTTTTGAATTGCATAAATATGTTCATATAGGCGATCACGGAGTCGCCTCTCCGTCTTTCCTATGTAAAACGATGGACAAGCCTTACATTGAGCTAGATAAACAATCATTCTAGAGTTACAATTAACTCTGCATTTTAAACTATACTGATAGTTGTTAACTGTAAATCTGTTAGATTCGGTGACATATTGACAGTAATTACAAGATCGACACTTATACATGCCAAAAATGTATAGCGTGCTCTCACAAGCTTCCTAACTCAGATGTGCAAAATAAGTGAGTTGATTTTTTAGGCCCATCGCACCTGGACACCTCCTGCTCCATTTGCAAGGCTTCCAGCAAATGGGCCATTATTTGAAGAGGCTCATTCAACTCTCAACTGGAGATAAACCTCCTCCTGGGTCAGGGAAATCTGCTGCTGCTTCTTCTTCCTCCTCTTCTCCTTCTTCTGCCAAAAAGGCATCTGACAAATCTAAAGAAAAAAACAGAAAGATTCTGACAGAGATAAAGAAAAATTTAAAATATCCAAGCAAAGGTCCCCACACTAAACACCTTTGTCACCTCCAGCATCTAAGATAGCCAAACCTTTGGAACCAATGCTCTTTTTGCATTCTGTAATCATAAGATCCCATACACATCCTAGGTTCCCTCTGGAGCATCTCTCACCCAAGTTTTGATCTCCAGGTTTACAGGACAGGCCACATTACCATTCCAGGCTGCCCTCCACTGCTTCATCTATTAGGTTGGCTAGATTTACCAGGAGTCTCACTGAAGCTGGCTTGGACAAAATGATGATGAGATTTCTTTCGAGTCGGGTCCAGTTGGGGGTCCACCTGGCTCCAGCCATTGTTGGAACCAGAGGAATCACTTCTTCCACTCATTCTTTAGTAGTGCCTTCTCTGATCTCACCTCTCAGATCGGAGCCCTCAGATTCTTCTTTCATGTGGGGCATATCTGCATTGAATGTGAGAGTCCATACTTCCTCAACTCTATTGAGGTCTGCTTTGACCCCATTGGACCCATATAAATCTTGGAGCCAAACTGTCAATGTCTACTCTGATGGCGTAGGATCTGATCTGAGGTTTTCAGATGTGTTCCTCCCTCTAAGAGCCTTGAAGCTTGATAGGTCGGCCCCAGCTTCAGCCTCTGATCCCAGCTGAATGACATCCAGGGTTAACCACCTTCAGGAGTTTCAGTTCCTGGAGAAAGGCTCCCCTGATCCATGTCAGACTCAATGTTTGAGGCTTTCGAGAAAGAGAGAAGACACCCACTCTAAATTAGATCCAACCGTTTCCAGTAGGATTTCCCAGGGTCTAGAGTCTACTCTTCCTGTCCCCATTCGGACTGCCAGTTCCCAGAAGCCTTGAGCCAGTCCTCCTAGAAAAGACTGTCAGCTTTGGAGTCCTCCCCTGAACAATCCAAAGAAGGGGTACACAGGAAGCACAAGTGTAAAAGCAGACACTTGGATTCCCCTGAGGAATACTGACTTTGTTGAAGGAGAAGATTCCCCCAGATCCCCCTTGAGAATATCTTATTTGGAGCAATACTCCAACTTTCTCAGACAAAAAGGGGGGTTGGTCTTCCCAAGCTCCTTCTCCAAAAAAGTCAGTTTTCCTTGAGGCTTTTGGTTCTGGCTCAGCTTCATCTTGGGTAGTCCCCCAGGCGGATGACATGATAGACCTGATCTCTACATGGGTGTAGAAGGATCTGGACACAGCTCAGCCCATTCCCAAAACCCCCAAAAATTCCTTGTTGCTGCCCAAGACCATCTCCACTGGAGCAAGGGGCCTGGGATGGATAACATGGTAGTGGCTCCAGGCACAAAGAAGGAACTTGCAGAAGAGAGTTCTTCTGTCCATCCTCCATACAGGAAATTGTGTGCATTGGACAGATTTGGGAAGCGTGGTTATGCCTCATCTGCTTTTTCAGTGAGAACACATGTTGCAAGTTTTCAGAGGTATTTGACCAAGGAGATAGCCAAATCTCTCCCAGGGACCTTATCTGTGACAACCCTACAGTCCTTATGTATTGTCTCTATGCACCTTATCTCCAACACCTTGGAGGGTGCATCTAGAGCAGCCAGCATAAGCATTTCTTTAAGGAGACACTCCTTGATGCAGTTGTGTGACTTTGCAGAACATTTCAAGACATCCTTTGTCAACACCCCCTAGAGTGGATCAACAGTTTTTGGTCTCAAACTTAGACTATCTCAAGAAGTGAAAAATATGGTAAATCCCTATCTACTGTAGGGATCATATTCTCCACCCCTCAGAAGACCTTCTCCAGAAAACAGAAGTGAGGCAAGAGAATTTGGTTTCGCAAATTTCAGGGACTTGCACCTTACACTTATGGAGAAAGAGACCCCCAAGGCAGAAGGGGAAATGCTTATAATAGACATTACCCAGGGGCAGAGGTGGTCTGCAAAATCAAGGCTTCATAGGGCCTTTCTTGGAGAAGCCTTTCCAGTCCTTCTGTATGATTGCCAGACTGTCGCACTCTGGAAGTGGTAGGTGGGCACTAGCTACTGTACCATCAGGGTACATTTACTTGCTATATCCTCTTTCCATGATAGCGAAAAACACAAGCCCATAGCATCTCTTAGATTATCCAAGGCTTTCCTTAGAGGAATTTTTCTTTTGCATCCCCCACTTACAGACCTGGGGCATTACTATTTTACTGCAAGTTTTAACTGGTCCCCCATTTGAATATGCTGCTAGTATTGATCTAAAGGTTTTATTATGGAAAACCTTATTTTTGGTTGCTTTCACTTTTGCCAGGGTATTTCTGAGCTTTATGCCTTGTCCCCAAGACCTCCTTACCTGATATTTCACAAAGACAGGGTGTACCTGAAAACCAGCCCCTTTTTTCTCCCTAAGGTTACTTCTGAATTGTCTGTCAACCAGTCCATACATTTCCAATTTTTCAAACAAAGATGAATTTATGATCTGATGTTATCATTTGCATTTATTCCTGAACTGTTGGGTTCAGATCCGATCCTCAGATCTGACTTGGATGCTTTTTCCAGATCATAATACACTGAACTCTCGAGCTCCTCCATTTACCCACAATGCCCTACTCACCTAACATACCTCAGATCTCGTTTGCCTCCATAGCGTTTGGTCGTAGATCATAAACTCTTGTGTGTGGTTTTTAAACTTTGTGAGTTTAGCTGTTATTACTCTTTACTATAATTATTGTAACTTTTATAGCTTTTATTTTTACCTCCCTTTAACCTTTTTTATCTCAGATTATAAACTTCACCTCCTTCCATACTCTTAAGAGTATTCTCTATTACCATAGTTTGTATTCTGTCCCTAAAAAAACTTTCCTTAATCTTTCTGTCTTTTTTTCTAGAAGAATGTCTGATGAGTCTTCTGACTTCAAAAAATGTATGGCGTGTGGCCACAAAATATCAACTAAAGACACACATTCCAAATGTGTCTGTTGTCAAGGACTAGCTCAACTGGATTTGGAGTGCGACATTTGCAAGAGATTTAACTCCCTCACTTCAATTCTAGGGGCTTGCTGCCTTCAAAACCTTCATCTATGGCTTCTGGGGCTCAAACCACCAAAAGATTGAAGAAAAAAGGAGATTCTGTTTCTAAAAAATCTTGTAAGAGATCTCTTGAATGGGCATTGGCTTCTACTCCAGCTCCATCCTCAGAGCCTCCTCTGAAACAAGCAAACAAAAAATGTCAGATCTGAATGGTTCGGATCCAAAGTCAAGATCTGAAAAATTAGCCTGAACCTGTTCTCCTCAATTATTTATGGTAGCAGATTACCTCTCAGCTCCCATCATCTTTTCTGGAGTAGTCTCCTCGTCACCATTGAAGACCTTCATCCACAGCTTCATCCCTTCGGTCTTCTAGGAGACTCTTCGAGGCAGATGTGGACAGGATGATGAGGAAGTTCCTTAGGATGCAGATACAAATGGAAGTCCTTCCAGCTCCAACCCAGTCGGGCTCAGAGACCCTTAATAGTACTACACCTCCGACCTTAGAACGTTTATAGCAGCCATTTCCAACTTTCATATGGGAGTAAATAATTCTACCTTAGCTTCCTCCAAGCTTTGCAAAGCCTTAACCCAACAACCCCCCATTTAAGTCATCAGATGAACTAAAATTTATAACCTGGAAGACTGTTTTCCTAGTTGCTATTACTTCTGTCAGAAGAGTGCCTGAACTTCAGGTGCTGTCTTCTAAGCATCCTTATTTAATTTTTCACAAGGATAGGGTATCTTTATATACCAATCCTTCCTTTCTATCTAAGGTGGTGGTAGAATCCAGTATTGATCAGGTTATCAACCTACCAGTGTTCTTCCCAAATTTCTCAGACTAAGGAGAATATATTTTATACCTTTTGGATGTTCACAGAGAGTTACTTTTTTACCTTCACAGAACCAAAGATTTGAGGAAATCTGAACAATTATTTGTTTCATTTTCTGATTCAAAATTAGGCAATCCAATTTCTAAAGTGATTTTAGCCACATGGTTAACTGATTGTATTACATTTGTTTATGAAAAAGCAGTTTGTCTTTACCAAAAGCCCATTCCACAAGGTCTATGGCAACTTCCTTAGCTTTATCAAGAACTTCCTTGGATGAAGTTTGTGCAGCTGTAACCTGGGCTAATCCTCATACCTTTACTGCTCATTACAAATTGGATCTGGTCTCTAGGGGAAAAGCAGCCTGTGGCTGGGCTGTGCTCTGGAATATCCTTTCTTAGAGTCCTTCCAGGATTTGGTAGCTGGGGACTCTGTCCCAACAGTTGAGGAATGAATGAAAATGACATCATCAGATAAAAAAAGTTATGTGCTTACCATAACATTCCATCTGTGTTGTCACTTTTCATTCTTCCTCAAATTCCCACCCACCAAGCCCCCTCCTTGATTTACTCCTGGAAAGATCGAAGGGTATTGGAGGAACCTCTTTTCCATGTTTGAGCCCCATTTTCCATCCTTTTCTTATTCTCTACTGCTGTGTAGGTCTGTAGGCAGCAAAGTAGATTTGAGGTATATTAGATGACTAGGGCATTGTGGGTAAAGAGAGGAGCTTGATAGTTAAGTGTTTTGCAATCTGGAAGAAGCGGCCGAGTTGGATCCAAGGATCGGATCTGAACCCAACAGTTGAGGAAGAATGAAAATGGACAACACAGATGGAATGTTATGGTGAGTACGAAACTTTCTTTAAAAAAATCTGCTAGATGTTCACTGTCAGTTACGTTTTCCCTTACATTGGACAAAACCTTTCAGAAAATCTGATCAATTATTTGGATCTTTTTCAGCTATTAAGTTGGAAAAAGGAATATCCAAAGTCACCCTTTCATGCTGGTTATCTAAATGCATATCTTATGTCTGTCAAGAAAGAGGTCTGTCACTTATTACAATTTGAAAAGCTCATTCCACTAGATCTGTGGCTTCATCTACAGCCTTCTTTTCTATTGTACTGGCTGATGACATCTGTGCTGAAGCTACCTGGTCCAAGATCAATACTTTCATTTCACATTACAAATTGACCATATAATCCAGGTCAAGAGCCTCTTTTATTTCAGCTGTGCACCAGGAAATCCTTCCAAAAAACCACCCAAGTAGCTGGAGACTGTCCCATACATTAAGGAATGGACAGAAAAGACAACATCAGATAAGATAGTTATGTGCTCACCATAATGATAGATCTGTGTTTTCAGCTTCCTTCCTTCTTTAACCAACCATCTGCTACCCCCTCTTCCTTTGGTCTTATAGTTTATCACATTGTTGTATCTGGATGACCCTAGCTGACTTAGCCTTGGCTTCTTTAGGCTTTTTCTCCATAAACTGGCAATGCCTAAGTCAGATGCTTTTCTCCTATTATCTTCCTTATATTCCAATGTTTTTTTTCTTTGGTGGGCAAACTTGATCTGAAGTGGCTCGTTCCTTACACAGTAATACTCTCTCTTACTAAATAAAGCTCTCCCCCCACCCTCACTACCATAACCTCATCTAATAACAATATTATATCCTTCTATTTCCAACCAACTAGCACCATAAAAAATACCTACAAAAAACTCAAACCAAGGCAACCTTAGCAGCAGACAAACTACCAACAGAATACCTAAAACTCACTTCTGAAGCTCTAGCCTACCCTGTTTCTATACTAATTAACCAGTCCATATCAGAAAACCATGTCCCAGCCATCTGGAAGAAATCTTTCATAATTCCTCTCCACAAAGGTGGAAATGGAAATGACTTATCCAGCTACAGACCCATAGCTATACTACCGCCACTATCAAAAATATTAGAAAAATGTATCCATTCCCAGCTCCTCAAATATCTTACTCAATATAATCTTCTCTCTGTGACCCCAGTCATAGCACAATTACTGCTTTTATTAGCTTTACCAGTGCTATCAACCACAATAGAAGTAATGACAACCTAGAATCAGTGCTCTAATTGGCTCTGTCAAAGGCCTTTGGCACAGTTACCCATCATAAACTTCTCTGCAAACTCTCCTCCCTAGCTCTAAATCAATCAACTCTCACCTGGTTTCATAGCTATTTCACAAACAGACAACAATCAGTAAAATGGAAACAAGAATTCTCCTACTTCCTTATATTCACAATTGGAGTCCCACAAGCATCAATACTGGGCCCACTTCTGTTTAATAGATTTGTAAACAAACTCCATAATGCCACAAAAAAGCAAATATACTTCAGCCGTAACCTGCTTTGCCCCAGCATTACAAATCCTCCAGGAAATCACCTAACAGTCTTTCTCATCTGTCATATCTTGGCTAGGCACTGCTGACCTACTCCTAAATGCAAAAAAGCCTGAACTAATGCTTTTTATATAAAAAATAGTACTCAAAACACAATTTCCATATTGTTTCCTCTGACAATACAATAATTGAAACCGTGACAGAAGCTAAATTACTACTTACTTATCTATGAGTACTCATAGATGACAAATTCAAATACGACTGATATATTCTCCAAACTATCAAAATCCACACAAAAACTAGGCTCCCTGTATAAAACAAATCAATATCGTACAGTATTCACAAGAAAATCCATAGCAGCAATCTACCTACTCTCATCTGTTTTGTATGCATCACCTGTCTTCACTAATGTCAACAATACCCTCAAGTCCAAACTTGATGCATGCCTTAATAAAAATAGCAAGATTTGCCAAATATTCATCTCATAAAACCCATCACTGTACAGGTGCTAAAGGACCTAAATTGGCTAGAACTCCCAAATCAGCCAACTCACTAAACTCACTACTGCCAACAAACATAACTACAAACCAGATAGTTGCCCCTCTCTAAAAAGCTTATTACTACCGTACAACAACCACAGAACACTACGCTCCAATAACAAATCTGTCCTAACTCTAAGAACTCAAAAAAATATGCCAGAAACTCTATTCTTACTGTTTCTCAAAATTGTGGAACTCCACCCGACTAGTATTAAAGCTTATAGAAAATAACAAAAGCTTTAAATGTCTGCAAAAACAGCAACTGCAAAGCAATTGGCTCTGTGCTCTACACCTGGGTAATTTCCAATCCAGAAGGAATACAAGCTTTGTCAAAACAATAGCTGCTCTGTTCTAAATTTCCATGTGGTGATTATTGCACTTTCCCTTCTAACTGCTATTGTAAACATTTAACTGATTATATTTCTTAACTACCTACTCCTACGTAATCCTCGTTCTCACTCATTGTAACACTACTTAATATTTTTTACCCAAATGTCAATCTGTCTTCCCTTGTTTCTCTTTGTAGTTCTGTATGCTATAACATTATGCAAACGCACATGCTATCTGTTATTTTTTCTTCATATAGTCACAAATTGTATAATGCAAGGTTAGTATTAATCATCTGTAACAGCTAATTATATCTGCAAAAATGTATGTGAAACCAAGATGAAAATGTAATATACCATGTAAAAAATGAAAATATACTGTATATTGTCTGTGTATGTGAATATTGGAGCTTTTCTCCCTGATCTTCTCTGATAAAGGGTGTCTATCCCACTCGGATTTTTCCTCTCAACAAAAATGAGTAAATAATAAATAAATAAATAATAATAATATTCTTATCATTAACATTTGTGTAACACATTTTTAGTACTGTTTGT
Organism: Protopterus annectens; assembly: GCF_019279795.1. Lineage (NCBI taxonomy): Eukaryota > Metazoa > Chordata > Ceratodontiformes > Protopteridae > Protopterus > Protopterus annectens. The sequence continues at coordinate 1,993,359,701 of NC_056739.1, forward strand.
AGTAACTAAATTTATTTCAGGGCAGAATTAAGAGATAGGTCCACAGTTTGGTTCAGTGTCTCTGCCAAGTAATATAGTAACACGTTTTGGTGTATGTTTTATAGGGAAATATATTTTAGTTTGTCTGGAATTTCTGATTTGTTCTTTGAGTTTTGTAGAACGGACGATAATGTTAGAGAGAGATTAGTAGTCCTGATTTAGAAGAGATGATTTGCTGTGTATAAGGTTGACATTTCATGACTTTGATTATGTGATGCTGTTACTTTATGGATGAGATTATTGATTTCAGAGGGTATTGATTCATAGGTTCATAGGTAGGTACTAGGCTATTGGCCCTAGGGCCTATATAAGCCTAACCAAACAGTACCCTGTTTTTTTTTTTTTATCAGACTCGTGAGTTGCTTATTTAGTTTAATGATGGGGTTTTTAACATGCTGATGTTGCACTTCTTGTCTTTGGCCACAATGTTCTTCCTTTTGTATAAAGATTACTGTTATTGTGGTTCCATCAGAACTGCAATTGTTTCTGCTGGGTACAGCAGCTTCTGTGCCATTGTTTTCATGCTGATATAAGTGAGCAGTGTATGTTTCCACATACACAGTAGAGTTTTCTAGGTTTCGGGGGGGAGGGGGTTGGAACTTGCCAGGTTATCACTTAGAAGTAGGAAGTGTGTTTTGGGGAAATTTCTGAAAAGTCCCAGAGACAGTAGATGTCTCTATTTTCCCTTTATTTCAAAGGAGATTGCTTTATGGTCAGACATGCTGAGTGAAGATGTTACAGAAGGGATGGTGCATAGATGTTAAGTTGTCTATCTCGCCTTCATTCTTGCTGGATGGGTTCGGAGCCGACCTCGGCTCCGACTTGGCCACTCTAAAAGCACGAGAGTTGGTTCCACCGGCTCGAGGCTCCCCTAATATCCCACAATGCTAGGCGAGAGTTACCTCAGATCTCGTTTGCCGCTACAGCTATCGAGGTGTTGGTTTTCTACAGGTTCTTGGTAAGTGACTTTCTTGTAAAGTTAGTGTAATTAAACCCCTTTAATTTTAAATTTTATACTTATTTCCCTTAGTTTAGAGGAATTCTTGCCCCTTTTTCTTAAAATTCCTGTTTTTTCCCCACAAGAACTTTAAGTTCTTCCCTCGGGCCTTCAGGCCTTCTTCCTTCCCTAGTGGGTGTGTGTGTTTTCTTAATTTAAAACTTAGTCAGTTGTTTTATTTTAAGCTAAAACTAGACAGGGTGTAATCAGTGTGTTTTTTGACTGTGTGTGTGATTGCACTTTGGGATGTCTAAAGAATCAAAGGTCTCAGGCTTCAAGAAGTGTGATGCGTGCTGTCAGAAAATGTCTCTGACAGACGGTCACACTTCTTGTGTCTACTGCCTGGGGCCTTTGCACCTGCAGGACTCCTGTGCTGTTTGCCATGGCTTCAGTCCCAGGGTCCTGCAGGAAAGAAAAAATAAATTAATTTTGAGAGGTTTACTCAAGCCTGAGGATTCCCTTACTGTCTCTTCAGGGAAGCCCTCCAAGGCTTCTAGGTCTTCAGCTCCAGCAACTGAGCCAAGACCTAAGGCTTCTAAACCTCCGCCTGCATCGGCTCCGGCTGGAGCCGATGAGTCTCAGTCCACAGTTTCTGTGGTTCCCTCGGCTCCGGCTGGAGCCGAGGTAATAGAGATTCCCATGTCGGCTCCGACCAGATCTTCGGAGCCGACATCGAGGAAGAGGTCCAGGTCACCATCCCTTGGCTCCGTTCATTCGGCTCCAGGATCTCCCCTGCTGTCTGAACGGACATCATAAATCTCATTCCTCTAGGTCATCGAGGCTGTCGGATCATGACCTTCAGAGGGTAGTGAGTCGACTTCTTAAGTCCGAGGCACTGGCCCAGATGCTGCAGAGCCCTACTCATCAGTCGATGCCTGCCCCTGTCCATCAATATATTCCTCCTCCGACTCCGTTGAGCTCGGAGCCGGGTCGTGTCGGAACCGAGACTATGGTAGCGTCGGAGCCGATACAATTGTCTTCGGCTCCATCGTCGGCTCCGATTTCTTCCTTAGAAGAATCTCGGCGCCGGACTTCCATCGTCGGCTCCGAGGGGGTGAGTGGCATCGGACCCTTGTCCGACCCCGCTCTTCCTCTCGGAGCTTCGGCGCTGGTGAGTTCGGCTCCGACATCGGCCTCGGAGCCATCACTGTCGGTGCCGAGGGAGGTTTTCAGCTTCTCGGAGCGGGGACCTCTGGCTTTGCCTGACAGGGGTGCGCTCGGGGTCATCCCGAGTCTGTTAGAGCCTGGCTCCACTCCACAGTCTGCGCCCGCCTCCCTCTACGGTGCCTCAGGTCAAGTCGACTCACTCCCGCACCCGCGCCCGCAGAGAGCCAGCTCGTCAGGAACCCCTGTGGGATTTCATCCTCTTCCGAGGCCTCTCCTGATTTCGCAGAAGAGCCCCCTCGGAAGAGGAAGTGTAAGAGGAAACACATTGACTCACCTGAGTCCATCACATCTGACACAGATTTAGATGATTCCGAGGGTTCCCCGTTCCCCTTCTGAAGATGTCTCTTTGCAGACATTCTAGAGATCCTGAAACAGAGGGAAATTGGCCAGCCCTTAACCCTTCGGAGGATGAATCTGTATATCTTGAGGCGTTTGGCTCTCGCCCTTCCACCTCCTGGGTGTGCCCCCCCCTTTCACCCCCTCATGCAGGTGGTTGGTAAAAGGCATGGAGGGTGCCTGATTCAGTGGACCCCACTCCCAGGAGACCCTCCAAATTCATAACGGCACCAGCAGACAAGCAGTTCTTGACAAAAGGAGTTTCTGTGGATGCTATGGTGGTAGCTGCTGCCACTAAGAAGGAACTAGCTGATCCTTCAGTACCTGTCCATCCACCTAACAAGGAATCTAGGTCCATGGACAGGTACGGAAGCGGATGTTTTCGTCAGCGACATTTACTATGCGTTAAGCTGAACTACCTGTGCCATTTCACTTTCGTCTTCAAAGGGACTTGATTAAAGAAGCGAGTGACATGTTGAAGGATCCTACAGCTGCGGGTTTTCAAGATAAAATGAACACTCAGCTGGCTACCCTTAACTCCATAGCCAACTCCTCCATGCCTCCTTTCTTATGCGGCTGATGGAGCGAGTAGGGCCGCAGGGACAGGTGTGGCCTTACGTAGGCATGCCTGGATGCGGCTATGCAATTTTATGGACCCCTTCAAGACGTCTTTCACTAACTCCCGTTTGATGGATCATCTCTCTTTGGTCCTCAAGTGAAAGAAACCTTGACTAGGTGCGAGACTGATGGCAAGACTCTTTCTGCCGTCGGAGTCCGTTTTCTACTCCTTCTAGGCCTTACCCCAAAGGCCAGAAAAGTGGGAAAATGTGGTTCCGTAACAAAATCAAGGGACTTCGCCTGACGCACAAAGTCGTTACCCGCCAGAGGCAGAGGCGGGAATAACAATGGTAGACGTCGCCCTCGAGGCAGGGGGGCTCTGCAGAACCAGGGCAATCGAGAAGCCTTCTCTGATAAGCCCTTTCAGCATCCCTGAGGTGTTGCCCGGCTGCCCACCTTCGGAGGCAGTCGGGTAAAGGTTGTCACTGTACCCAAAAGCCTGGCTATCCCTGACTCAAGACAAATGGGTACAGTCCGTCATTTCCGAAGGCTATTCTATCCCCTTTCTTTGCTTTCCGAAACAATCAAAAAAATCCCTTCCAGATGTTCCACCCGCGCAAAGGGATCTAGCGGTTTTGGAAATTTCAAAACTGCTTGCAAAAAGAGCAATTCAGCCAGTTCCAGCAGACCAGCAAGGATCCGGAATCTACTCAAGGTTCTTTTTAGTTCCAAAGAAAACAGGGGACTGGAGACCAATTTTGGATCTCAGTATCTTGAACAGATCAGTCAAGAAAACAAGATTTCGGATGGTCATGCTGCAGTCCATCCTTCCCCTATTGGGAAAAGGAAACTGGATGTGCTCTATAGACCTTCAGGATGCGTACTATCACATAAAAATGAACAGACGCTCCAGAAGATTCCTCCGCTTCAGGCTGGGAACCAGTCATTTTCAATTCAGGGCCCTGCCCTTTGGTCTCACCACTGCCCCCCGGGTGTTTACCAAATGCATGGCAGTGGTAGCTTCTCACCTGAGACGACAAGGATTCCAGGTGTTTCCATATTTGGACGACTGGCTCCTCACAGCTCCCACCAAGCATCTCCTTCTGATGGCCAGGGATTACACTTTTCGCATTTGTCAAAAGTTAGGCATTTCAATAAATTGCGAAAAGTCTGTTTTGTCGCCTTGTCGTACTATTACCTTCATAGGCTAAATCTAGACACAGTAGACATGTCTGCGAGGCTAACAGATCAGAGAATAACAGACATACACAGACTGGTCTCACTCCTTTTCAACAACAACAGAATCAAAGCCAGGTTAGTTCTGAAAGTGTTGGGAATTATGGCGGCTGCCATACCTCTGCTTCCATTAGCCAGATTCCACATGCGAATCCTTCAATGGATGCTCTTTACACAATGGTCATACTAGCAACTTCCAATGTCCCACACCATTATGATCACGCAGGCGTGCAGAAATCATCTCATGTGGTGGATGTCTTCCCCTCAGCTCTGGTTGGGAAGACCCTTTGTCCCTCCCCCTCCGGTTGCTACTCTGACAACGGACGCCTCCCTGATCGGGTGGGGGGGGCATTATCAGGGCAGGACGGTCCAGGGCATATGGCAACCAGACGAATGCCACTTGCACATAAATGTTCTGGAGATGAGAGCAGTGCTTTTAGCGTTGCAAGCCCTTCAAGACTCTCTCCCCTTGGGAACGATTGCAATCCAGACAGACAATATGTCTGTAGTGTGGTACATCAACAAACAAGGCGGAACCAGGTCCTACCCCTGTGTCGAGAAACACTCAGATTGTGGCAATGGGCGATTTCTTCTCAGCGTTTCTGATAGCAATGCACATCCCGGAAGTCCAATCAAATAGCGGACAAATTGAGCAGAGCTATCCTCATGCCTCACGAGTGGTCTCTGAAAGACTCTGTTGTGAGAGAGATTTTTCTCAAGTGGGGTCAGCCTTGCTGCGATCTTTTGCTACTCCCCAAAACAGCAAGTGCAGACATTATTTCACCCTATTCCCTTTACCAGGCCAACCCAGCAGAGACGCTCTAGTCCAAGTTTGGCCCCGGGGACTTCTGTATGCATTTCCTCCCTTCCCACTAATCTCTCAAGTGATACAGAAAGCTATCGCTCAGAAGGCCTCGTTAATCCTCATTGCTCCTTACTGGCCTCGACAGGTGTGGTTCCCCTTTCTACATCAATTTCTACTGGAGCGACCTTGGCATCTGGACCTAGTTCCAGACCTTTTGATCCATCCATCGGGTCAGTTACATCGCTCCCTCCCCTCTCTGAACCTCACTGCTTGGTTCCTCCAGTTCCAACCTTAGCCAGGCTTTCTCAATTATCTCACTCTGTTCGAGATATTTTGATAGCTTCCCATAAATCTTCCACTAGGAAGATTTATTTGAGTAAGTGGAAACTTTTCACATATTGGGCTCAAGGAAAGGACATTGATCCTTTCACTGCTTCCATCCAAATAGTCCTTGATTTTCTAGCTGAACTCTTCCATGCAGGTTCATCTCCTTCTACTCTTAAAGTTCAATTGGCAGCTATCTCTAACTTTCATGTGGGTATTTCTGAGTCTGCCTTAATGTCCCACAAGCTTTGCAAAGCCTTGTTGAAAGGAGTTTTTCTTCTCAGACCTCCTATAAGAAATCCTCCTTCTCCTTGGGACCTAAATTTAGTTCTTACTTCTTTGATTCTACCCCTTCGAACCTGCAGCCTCCTGTTCTTTAAAATTGCTATCATGGAAGACTCTTTTTCTGGTAGCTATTACTTCAGCTAGAAGAGTCTCAGAACTTCATGCACTCAGCTGTCGACCTCCTTATCTATTGTTCCATAAGGACAGGGTATCCTACGAACCAACCCGTCCTTTTTGCCTAAGGTAGTCTCAACGTCAAATCTAAATCAGAGCATTGACCTCCCTGTCTTTTTTCCAGAATATTCCAATAGGTCTGAACAAAAATTACACTGGCTAGATGTTCATCGTCAGTTGAGGTACTATTTGGATAGAACAAAACAATTCAGAAAATCTGACCAACTGTTTATCTCCTATGCAGAAGGCAGAAAGGGACTTTCAGTTTCAAAGGTATCATTATCTAGATGGCTTACATCTCTGATTACCCTTGTTTATGAGATTAGACACCAAAAGCTGCCTAATAAACCTAAGGCCCATTCTACCAGAGCTTTGGCTACTTCCTTAGCCTTCCAAGACAGACTGCCTATTGACACCATTTGTGCAGCGGCTACTTGGGCTACTCCTCACACTTTCATTTCTCATTATAAGTTGGATTTAGCTTCTAGGCATAGAGCTAACTTTGGTTCCACTGTTCTCAGGAGTCTGTTCCGTTAGGCCACCCGGGACAAGGTGCTAGGACGGTCCCATCCAGCAAGAATGAAGGCGAGATAGACAACTTAACATATAGAAGTTATGTTCTTACCATAACGTTCCATGTTAGTTGTCTTCTTCTCGCCTTCTTCTTGCATCCCACCCTCCTTCCCCCTGGCCTGGACAGACCTAGAGGAGTTGCGATTGTGACCTCTCTTTCTACCACCTCTTTTCTTAGGCATATGCTGCTTGCATATCTCCTGAATCAGGATGTAGGTCACCCTTCTTCTCCCTGTTGTTAGAGGTGGACTCTGTTTAGAGTTATTCTGTTACTATTATAAGCTGGGGTTAGCTTACAAACGAGATCTGAGGTAACTCTCGCCTAGCATTGTGGGATATTAGGGGAGCCTCGAGCCGGTGGAACCAACTCTCGAGCTTTTAGAGTGGCCGAGTCAGAGCCGAGGTCGGCTCTGAACCCATCCAGCAAGAAGAAGGCGAGAAGAAGACAACTAACATGGAACGTTATGGTAAGAACATAACTTCTATTTTCCCCACATTTGTGAGTTCAAGGATGCTGTTTTCCCTAGTGGATACTCTGACTAGTTGTTCCAGTGTGTTTGTTTTAACAAAGTCCTGGAATCTCTGGGCCTACACATTAGTGGTGGTATATGTTTCCCAGTCTATAGCTGGGTAGTTGAAGTTGTCCAGGAAGACTGTATTAGGTTTAATGCTGAGTGACTCCAGTTCATATAAGTAGGTGCTGTGACATTCCTGGATCATAAGGGGCATTTTGTATCTAGCTAGAATATGGTAAGGAATTTTGCTGATGGTGAGTTCAACATGAAGAAGCTCTAGAATATCATGCTGCTTTACCAGCCTTGATATGAGTCTCTTTGTATGAAAACTGAGAAGCTTTTGCCTTTTTGTGGAAGGCATTGTAGCCCTACACACCCAGAGCACTCTTCACCGATTTAAACCACGTCTTGTTCACTACACAGCCATCTACATCCACCAAGGTGAAGAGGGCTTGCAGGAAATGGAGCATCTTGTTTAGGCTTCTAGCATTGATCAGTACCACATTTTATGTTTTCCTTTGCTTGTTTTGTTATGTTGGTAGGTTTATCTAGTTGGCATTGCCTAAAAAGGCACTTTAGGGGAGGACAATGTTTTAACCAATATTTGAAATCCTAGAAAGGGACAGAGCAAGCCATTCCTGGCAAAGCAGTGTAGTCTGTCAGTTATATCCACCCAGGCTGTCAAATATTGAACCCCCTTTGAATGACACCAAAAGCTAAGCCAGTTATTTTTTGTTCCTTGGGAAAGATAGGATACTGCTTATGCTAAGTTTATTCCTGCCTGGGGTACATAGTCCAAGAGCTCCATCATGTCTCTTTTCATGTAGTCCAGGGAAGTATGTTTCAAGTCATGTACGCCCACGTGTACTATGACAGAGTTACTGGTACTTTGTGTTCAAGGACATGAGTGTGTATGTGATCTGATAATTCTTAGTATCAGAGAAGTGACTAACTATCACCATTTCCTTACTCAGCCTCATGAGTGGTGCATCAGAATGTCTTTTAATAGAGTCACTTATGACTAAAATTTTTGTTTGGGTAGATGCCTGTCTTATGGGCTCAATATCCATGACATAGGAGCGTCTAGTGATATGTGAGGTGGTAAGCTTTGCAGACTTTGGAGTTTCTGAGAGTACTTAATGCCCTTGCTGATTTTTTGGAGGTTTTTGTGGTTTAGGCAAGTTAAGCTTTAGAACCTTAACATATGATAGATTACATCATCTGATGATGTAATTTTCATTCATTCCTCAACTGTTGGATTTGGATCACTCATAGACGGTATCGGTGTAGAAGATACGGCAGTCTTTGGATTCGATATGGACGGATCCTGGATTTTCGGATCCAGCTGCTCCAAAATCAAAGGTTGAATAAGAGGAGACGACAAAATAGGTTGGGTCTTATTCATGAACATTTCCGGACCAAATAGGGTGTGAGCCGGGAGAACCCCCATTTGAATTTGCATTGAGAGGAATTTCCTCATCATCTTGTCCACATCTACTTTTTAAAACCGGAGGGTTTCCAAGTTATAACTATAATGAGATAATGAATAGAATGAAATATCATAGAGAAGTGTTTTTTTTTTTTTTTTTTTTTAGCTAAAGGAAAAAGAAATATTGCCAACAATGGTAATAAAGTGTACTACCTCAAAGGTATAAGGGGAAAGAGAAATACCAGCTATGGTATATAGAAATACACTAAAAAGTGTAGAAATGGCAAAGGAGGATATGCAGAAAAAAATTAAGTAATATAAAGATGAATAGCTAAAGATAAAATGGTTAAACTAAGATGTGCAATTCTTAGTATAACTCACAAAAAATTTGCTATTGCTTGAGAGCTAATAATGACCACGTCCATATGAGAAAGTGGAAAACAAGCTTTTAGGTATGGTAGGGGACTAGTGCATCATTGGTAAGGGAGGAGCTCAAGAGGTTTAGTGTTCTACGAGATGGAAAAAGTGGCCCAGTTAGATCCAAGGATCTGATCTGAACCCAACAGTTGAGGAAGAATGAAAATGGACAACCCAAATAGAATGTTATGGTGAACACATTACTTTTTTATGTTGGTTGTAAGAGGGTGAGATTCTTTGTTGGAAAAGCCTTGCAATCCAGTGGTACTACTGAGTTTCACAGGAAAATGAAAAGTAGTAGCAAAATACACTAATAGTGCTACCCACTGGTTCAGAACTGTTTTATGGGGAAGGCACACTCTTGGAGTGTTCCATAGCAGTTTGTATTCCTGAGATCTGTGCATTACAGTTAAGATATTGGGATTGCAGCCAGGTGCCTTGATCTAAAAAAGATTTCACTGAGCCACTGTTTCAGAAATATGTTTCAAGGGGAGAACACACACCAAGGATGATCCAGAGGCAGTCTGATGTGCCTTGCAATAAAGGGCTTGGGATAGTAAGCAAATTCTTTACACTAAAAACGCTTTTGCTGAACTGCTGGTACAGAATTGTATTTCAGGTGGCGGGCACACTTCTTGGGTATTGCATAGACAAGCTGCTGTAGTCCAGAGATCTATGTGCTGTAGTTTAAGTCTTGCAATTGCAGGAAGGTGCCTTACTCGGGTCTATATTATGTTATCAAATACTCATGTATTCGAAAACGTAGTAGTCGATCCCGAAATGTCGAAAACGCCAAACACCGAAGAACTAAAAAAAATACAAAAACCCACCCAAGCAAACCATTTAAACACTGTAAGCAGGGGGGCAAGCCCCCCTGTGCCCCCCACACCCCCGCTTATACTTAAATATACCAACTCCGAGATTGCCATACAGTGCAGAAAATGGAAAACTTCAATTTCCGCACTGTACGGAGATCTCCATTGAAATGTTCGACATTTGATGTTTTCGACATTTACAGGTTGACTATTATGTTTTCGAATATATGAGTATTCAATAACGTAATATAGACCCCCTTACTCTAAATATGCTTTTGGTGAACTGCTGGTTCAGAACCATGTTTCAAGGACAGAGAATACTCCTTGAGTGTTGTATGGGCAGTCTGTTGTGGTACCTAGATCTGTGCATTATGGTTATGTTCTTGGGATTGCTAGCAGGTGCCATTCTGTGCTTATAGAAACAAAGGAGCGCAATAGTATTACCCTTTGCAAAATTCAAGGATGTTCTTTTATCATAGTGCTGAAGAGTACAGGACATTATCCACAACAAGCATTGTTTTTCTGTTAAAATTGCTGTTCGTTTTTGTTATGTTGCATTTTCTTATTCATTAGATAAATACGTATATTGTACAGATCTGCAAAATAATCTTTCATTTACAGTCAGTTTTCTAAATATTTATTCCCTGTGTGTTACATGCCCTGATAAATTCCTGAATTTGACTACCACAAGCACACTTCCCTGCAAGGTTAGAACCAAAGGGAACAAGGAACCTGGAGTGAAAAAAGAGTCTTGGAACCACCTATGTCAGTACATAGCTTGGTATGAGACCTGCAATGGGTTCTTTAGAGAGAAGATGGCCACTGCTTGGTAAAATCTTGCCAGAAAAACTCAAGTGTTATGACTTACTCTTACAGTGATAGCAACTTAAGATCTGCTGTTATGATAAGTACTTCACATGAACGTAGCATTGGAAAATGCTCATATACCTGTCTTTTGGACCAGCTACTGGGACTCTCTGGTAAGAACACTGGAAGTAACTCTAATCATTTCCTCTTATTTCCTTAATTTAGAATGTCCTTCTAAAACTAAGAAAGTATGTTGTTCAGGTAATTTTCTTTGGTTTTTGTTGGCCAAGGCATCCCTGCTCCTCATTTCTCATGGAGATGAAAAGTCAGATTGTTTATTTTCTCTTTAGAAGGGATGCATGAAGGTCTGACATTCAGCTTGTTGGCTGAGAATTTGATTCGTAGTAGAGTGTGTGTGCTCTCTCAAACAGTTCATGTTTTACAGAACTCTAGGAAATCCAGTACTAAAAAGCCATGTTTGACTAAATAGATTAGATTTTCTTACTGATGTAAGGCTACTGGTTTAATGACTCCTTTTGGTTCATCTTTTGAATATACTGGCATTGTTTTTTTCTCATTTGCTAGTTAAGGCTTCTTCCTGCCTTCCATTAAGTTACTGCTACATTTTCAGTGGGTCTTCCTATTGTCTAAGCTTACACTGACGATATTTCTTAGAAATCCAGTCCTGGAAAGTATTAGTTTAAATGTGTTTTCTCATTAGTGGCAGGGTACTACTTTGATGCTTCCTAAAGGTCATCTTTTAAAATGTAATGGCTTATTTTTCTCATTTGCTAGTTAAATTATGTTCATGTCTTCCATTAAGTTTTTACTGCATCATCATTCTGTTTTACAAGATATCCCACTCAATTCCTTTAGCCTGTTCCGAGAATGATTCTTAGGTGAGTATTTCACCTTAATCCCTTCAGAAAGTATATGCTTCTTAATTGGGACATTTGTCTATGGAAAAACTGAAAAGGTGTTCTTTTAAATCGTTTTGGCTTTCATAAAATTCTTAAGAAACAATTATTGCTGCTGTGATCTCAGCTAATTGAGTTTTATAATTGTATGCGCGTGTTGAAATCATGCATGGAATTCTCCAAGAATTGGAAACAGCCACTAATTCATTTTTATACACAAGGTTATGATGGATATTGGCTTAAATATGAAGATTTTGTTATCAAGAAACCTATTCAGAGTTTATACATATGGTATATCCTTCCCTTCTGTCTTCATTCAGATATTTTTCCCTGAAGATTCTGCTGTTGGAGCATACGTGCCCTTTGCAAGCACAAAGGACATGCACTGTAGTTTGAGAGCATGCAAAGCCCCTTCTCCAGTCCTTTTTGCAACTTGTGCAACTGATCCAGTGTTCATTGTGGAAAGCTTCTACATTTGATGCCTAAGGAAATGTTAGTGTAACAGCCAGAGCATGTGCCAAGACCCTTTACTAGCATTGTCTTTACTGTCTATGACAGGAGCATGGTACATATTACCACCATACACTGCCAGCAATTTAGCCTAGGCACTTGAAGGCTTCAGATGAAGAATCATTTTGCTTTTTTGCTTCTCATAGCAGTGGTGGAGAGTACTTTGGTTCAGACTGGGAGAGGGGTTACTTTCACAGTCAATCTGCAAAGTGTGTATATTGCCAGAAAGTGAAGTAAAAGAAGTCATACATTAGTTACATTTTTCTGGCAGTTGTCAATCCTTGTGATGGCCTCACTATTCTCATGTGTCAGCTTTGACTAATGAGAGTTTGTGTTTGTGTCCTTATTCCACTTTAACAGATGAGGTTGGATTTGTAAGAGGTGCACCAGCAGTAACCACCCTTAGTGTTGCATGCTGCAGTGTATGTGCTGTCCATTGTTCAGTGGAGGAGTCAGAGCCCACTCACAACATGTCCCATGTCTCCTACCAAGAGTAGCATTTTTAGTTCCTCAAGCTCCCAGCTAGAGCTTGGTGGCACTTAAGACTGAGAAGTCCTCTTCCCCCAACCTGCCTCTGGTCCAGAAAGACATGCAGTTTCATATCTGTGGAACCTAGCCTAGGGTATGCAGGAACACAGCCTTCTCCTGTCCCTGTGACTCCCTTAACAGTTTAGTCCCTGTACTCTGGTACCCTGTTGCCTAGCACTCAACATGCACTCATAAACTTCTTAACCTTACACACATTAATATTGAGTCAATCTATGCAACCTGAATCTGGTGGAAGGGGGAAAGAGGCTTTCCTTCACCCTTTGTGTCCTGTGAAGGAGACTAAGAGGACAGATATAAACTTAGCTGTGAAATTAGACTTTTTCCTACTTTAGCTGTCCACCAGTCCAGTTGACCCATCTTTTGGTTAAAATCTTAGGGTTGTAATGACCTCCATGAACTGATCAGTGTTGCTCCTTCCTTTCCTCAGATGTGTCTTAATGAATATTTGAGATCATCCCTGTAGTAGAGCCTCTGATTATTCATACCACTCAAGGGGGTTCTAACCATTAGGATACTCCTCCCAAGAAAGTTACTGCCCTCTGCAGGCCCTTTGCTAAATGGATTTAGATTCTGACCTGGCATCCTACAGCAGATTTCATTGTGGTCTGTTTGATCCCTCATAGTTCTCATAGACCATAGCATCGTACCGTCTTGTTAGGTAGTTTAATTGTTTAGAAAGGTTAAACAAGAGAGTGTTTTCCTTTGCTATGTTGGAAATTAGGTCATTTAGCTCTCTGTCATGCCTGTCCACATTCTACTCTTTCCTAGTTAATCAAGTGTTGGCAAAGTTTTCAGACCTTTCTTAACTTTGGGCTCAGGAAATAAACTTAAGACCTTGTCCACAGCTTACAGAGTGGTCTACTGCAGTTTTGATAGAACTGATGCTCTGACTAGGTTATTAGGCTAAGGCTGCCTTCTGTCAAAGAAAAGCTTAAGGAGGCCATTCTAGATGCCACTTTCAGGGTGATTCACTTAGTCCTCACAGGAAATGGTCTTTGAACTCCAGCAGAGGAAGCAGGACTCTAAACACATTAGATGATCTTGCCCTCCCTCCAGATTTGCTGACTGTATCACAGTAGAGGCAACCATGCCATCCCAACAACTCAAGACTTCTGTGCCATCCTGAGAGTCCTATACTGGGGGAATATTTTTAGTGTTTGCTCCTTTCAAGTTATTTTAGCATAAAGGCATAAAACACTGAGTGATGCAAGTGACCCAAGTTTGATTAGTGGCTTTCACAGCTGCTGGAGCTGGTGTGGGGAAGGAGAGGAGTGAGGAGGCACAGCCTGCTTGCTTCTCTTCAGGGTAACATGTAGAGGCCTGAGTAGGCATTACAGACGCCCAGACCTGGTCTGTGACATCAGTAGAACTTGTTGGCAGGACAGATTTGTGTCCCAGAGACTCCCCCTTTTATGGAATAGACTCCCTCTCCACGTCAAGCAGAATACCTCATTAACCCTTTTTAAGCGCAACCTGGATAACTGGATGAGGAACAGAAAATATACCTCTGGGATTCCACCTGTGTCCCTGCTGGACAGTGGCATAGGGTGCTGACTTGTTGGAACCTGGGCTAAATCTTGGCTAGGCTAGTAAGGGCCTTGGGGCTAATAGCCTAGTAACTTCCTACGATCCTATGATTGCATACCAACACCTTAGATGGCAGTGCATATCTGTTATGGTGAGAGAGGGCTTAAAGAAGAAATGTGATGCTGCTTACAGATGGTGTCACTATCCCTGGTATGGTGTCCCTTCACCCCCTCAAGAAACAATTGCGGTTTAGGATTCTCATTTAAGGAGGAACAAATGGACTAAAAGAGTGGCCGGGGGAAGTTCAATGTTCAAATAATAACCAGAGCAGAAAAAGAAAAAAAGGATATTTATCATAGAAAACTAATGTGTTTTCAACATGGTTATAGATGGGCGCATCTTAAAACTCATAGGTCGTCCTTCAGAAAAGGCTGCACTTAGAGAACAGGTTTTCTCCACAGAGCTCCTAGGACAGGCTTAGACTGTACTTACAGGGGTCAACTCTACATTTTCTGTGTTGCTGGACATTCTTCATCTTTTTTCATTCCAAATACGATGGAACTCTTTCATCCTGTAAGAGACTTCATTAAGCACATCTGCTTTATCAGATTCCATATTTTAACTCTCCAGATATTGATACTTCTTCTGCAGCAGAACACCTGGGTGGTGTCACTTGATGTGTTTGGGCACCTTTTGATGCATTAGTGTCTGGGGTCTGCATCACTGAAGGTGGGCAGCACTTTCAGTATGAAGTGCTGTAATTCAGTCATTCCTTTGCATCTAGAATACTTGTGTAATAGCCACGGTCACAGAGGTCTTGCAGAAAGAGAAACCTTGTGTGTTTCCCAATATGGATGATAGCTTCCTGTTGGGGCCACCAGGAGGCGGTCTGTAACATTACTAGCATGAATGCTCTTTTGACAAAAGCCTGTGAGGCCTGCATGAACTCTGGAGGTAGTCTTCTGTGATTTCATCTCAGAGAGCTGCTTTCATTTAGATTGAGTGTGGCATTCTCTGGTGCCAGTTATTACTGCCTGAAAAGATTGTCCAGGACATCATCAGCTTGACCACCTGAGTAAGGCTGCAACAGTGACTCAGTCCCAAATCCTCCTGCCCCTTCTGGGCTTGTTGGCAACTCTGATCTTTACAGGTGTTCTTGCACCCCTGACATAATGTCTCCAAGTCTTTTGGGTTTCTAATACCATAATGGGAATGGACCCCATTACTAAGTCAGGGTATGATTAAAGTTCATGAAATTAGTATTGTTTCAGTCTCTGATGTTAGCCAAAAGTGCTCTTCACAATAATTCATACAGAGTTACATGTACTGGTAGCACACCTAAGTATGTCTGTAAATTCTGTTTTATTAGACCTATTACTCCAACTACTATGGGAACTGCCTAGGTATCTTTCTTCCACATTGCTCTTGTTTCTGCTTGCAAACCCTGGTATTTTATGACTTTGTGTTTCTCTATAAGCAAGACACTGTAATCACTGGGAGTAGCAGTTTCAGTAATCAGTGCTACTTTTGTCTTTTTTCTTTCCCTGGACTGCTATATCTAGCTTAATTAAATATATTTTTCAACTGTTGGTAATGGGTGATCTCATGTAGTATAAACTTCATCATTCTCTACAGTGCTTTATGGTTCATGTTTCCAGTGCTTCTCAACTACTTCAATATTGTAGTCCTGCACTTCTGACAACATGGGTGAATGTGGATTTTATCTCATCTTGTGCTTATGGTTCCCCTTCCGATTTCAGACTCCTGTCATTAGTTCCTGCTAATCTCAGAGTGGGTTTTCCCTTCCTGCCACAAAACCTGCCCTGTTGGTGGATGCTTTTGGTAGGTGGTTTAAGGAATGTGGTCTCTACTATTTAGAAGCTACATATAAGTTGTCTGGAGTTGCAAACAGTCCTTCATGTCATGATCGCTTTGGAAAATGTGTTGAATCTGGAACATTACTGATCTGTTATAGTCTGTTGTGTGTTACCTAAACAAAGAGTAGAATATGAGATCCATAGAAAAGCAGTGGATGTTTGGCAATGGCACATGGAAAGGAATATTATGCTTTTAGCATTTCATGTTCTGGCAGAAATGAACGTGCTAGCAGGCCCTCTGAGCCATTTCCGCAGTTCTGTCCTCCAGCTCATCTCAGTGTTTGGGAGACTGTTTTGCTTGTTGTGACATCTTCCTGGAGTGGCTTGTTCTGGGAATCAAACCATTTATCACTTAGAAGAATATAGTTCATGCTGCAAGCATAGGATGCTGGCAATGGAGGCATTTCCTTACCATGGCAGGGTATGCCTTCCTTGCATTCCTTCTGATTCCATGTCTGACTGCAAAATTCAGTGAATAATGACAGAAACTCAACCTCATTACCACTTACTGGCTGAGAATGATCTGCTTTTATGTCCCTGGCAGTACAGGGAACCTTATTGCTGTAAGCCAGAGAAGTGTCCTGCCACATTTGAGGTAAGAACTAACTCCATCTCAGGGTATAGTTAATGGTTTTGATCCCTTAATCCCCCAGGACCAGCTGACTTAGGGTGTTGGAACTGACCAAGGCCACTAGGAAGCCTCCTGTCAGACATACATAGTTGTCAGACGGACATAGTCTGCCAGGTGTAAGACATTTACAATATAAATTGTTTAGGTATCTTGTGATCTGATATTGTCAATCTTCATTTATCCTTGATGTGTGGGATTTGGTTTCAGCTCTCGAAACCAGCTTGGCTGTTATAACAGCTCACGCGAACCAAAAACTCCTGAGCTAAGTCCCTACCCAGAATGCCTCTCTCTAGATTACCTCAGATCTCATTTAGTGTTCTTCTCGTAAAGATGCATTAGCTGAACTCTCCTTGAGGTAAATGTAATTTTATTATTTCTTTGATCAATACTGAACATTTTCTAAAGCCTTTTTCTCTTACCCAGTTAATTTTACTTGTATCTTCATTTTGGTAGTTTTTCCCTGTTAATCTTTAGTCACTTTTTTCGAGTGAGTGTACTATCCTTTCTCTCTCTACCTTGTGGTATCTGTCCTACCATTGCTGGTAGTGCTGTCTCTACTCCTACCTCTGGCAGTTTTGGCCTACCATTGTTAGTAGCTTTCCTATCTTTTGTGTTTGTGGATATTTTAGTGTGAGTGTCAACATGGCAGATATGAGTAAGGGTACAACTGACTTTAAACAGTGTTCTGGTTGTGGCAGAAAAATGCCCAATTCTGATGGGCATTCATCTTGCGTCTATTGCTTGGGCCTGGCGCATTTACAAGAATGTGATATATATCAAGCTTTTAGTCACCGGGCTGTTATGTTGAGGAAAAGTAAGTTTATTTTAAAAGGTCTGATAAAAAGATCCTTTGATGAGGCTTTGTCCAGTCAGCGTAGGATATCAAAATCGGATGTGTCTTCTTCATCATCTTCTTCCCCTTACTCAAAGACTGAACATGCTAAGAAGAGGAGTCTCTTGGTGCCAGCATCCCCTACAGTTACGATACATACGAGATTTAAATCTTCGGCTCTCACACCTACTGTGAAACTGAAGTTGGTTAACAAAACAATCTGTGGAACTGTCTCCCTTGATTTCGGTTGCAGTAACAACCTCGCACTTCAAGTTTTGGTGGCATCCACCTCATTGCCAACATTTCACGTCACCTCTCCTTCCTTGGTGCCGGTTATGGTGCTGACAGTATTCTTGGAACCATTTCCTTCCATGACACCGTTAGCTCCATTGGAACCATGGTTCCTTTCAGCTCCCAGAACTAGGTATACCCCTAATAGACCCCTTTGTGAGACAACTTCCAAGCCCCTTTTTAGAGAGGCCGGAATCCCCTTCAACCTTTTCTGTCCATTCCTCCAGGAGTCTGGCAAAAGTCGACTTTGTGAGATTGGTGAATCTGCTCCTTGTGGCAAGGGCTCTTTCAACTTCTTCCCAGACTCCACTCCCTTCTGGAAATGGGACCTTTTCTCCAAAGACTCCACCAAACATTCCTCCTCTAACCACCACTGCAGCTTTAGAGACCATGGCTCTGACTTCCGTGGTTCCAGCTGTTCTGGTGTCGACAGCTCTTATGCCTTCAGCCCTTGTCTTTGCCCTGAGTTCCTTGGCTTCCTTGGAAATGATGGACTTCTGGAGTTGTAGCTTTGCTGATCTGTTTGTGGGCTCTTCCTCAGCTTCGGCCTTGATGGTGGTTTCCTCGGACCAGGGTGGGACCATGGTTCTGAGGTTGTCCTTCCCGATTCTGTGCTCCCATCCCTCTTAAGGGGGGACTTGCCTTTCAAGTTATGGAGAGGGCCTTGGCCTCTGTAGGCTCTCACCCGGTTTCTTCCCCATCAGAGTATTTTCCCAGGATTCCTTCTGGTCCATAGCTTCCACCACCATCCATGCTCGGACAGTGAGCACCGAAGCTGCAGGACACTCCTGTACAGGGCCTTACCTCTTCTGAGTCCTCCACAGAATGTCCCATTGAGGAGGTGCCCCAGAAATGTCATGTAAGAGGAAACACCTTGACTTCTCAGATTAATCTATCACAGGACACAGACTTTGATGACGTGGAGGGTTCCCCCCGGCCACCCCTAGAAGACATCTCCTTTGGAGACATTCTTGAAATATTAAAGCAGAGGGGTGGCTGGAAGCCCCAAGACCCATCCTCAGAGGAGTCAAGTGTATTTGCAAGCTTTCGGTGCTTGCCCATCTACCTCTTGGTTGACCCCGCCAGCTAACGACCTTATTAAGTTGATCCCAAAGCAAGCATAGAGGACCCTATTTCATAGAGCCAGTCCCCAGGAGACCAGATAAAATCCTTTCAGCTCCAGAGGACCATCAGCACTGGGCTAAAGGTTTAGTAGTAGATGCCATGGTGGTTAGTCACCAAGAAGGAACTAGTAGAAGAAAGTTCCGCCATTTGTCCCCCTAACTGAGAGTCCAGGGCAATGGACAGGTTTGGGAAGCAGGTCTACGCTTCTTCAACCTTTGCCTTATGGTCATTGAACTTCATGGCAGACTTCACTAGACTTCAGAAGGATCTGATCAAGGAGCAATCAGATACCCTCACAGGAGCTGTGTTTGATGAGGTACAGGATAAAGTAGCCTCCCAGCTTGCCATCCTGGAATCTACCTCTAACTTGTCCATGAGGCTTATTCCGCATGCAGCCAAAGGGACTACTAGGGCAGCAGGTTCCGATGTAGCCATCAGGAGGCATGCCTGGATGTGCTTGTTTGAGTCTGCAGAGCCATTTAAGTCTTCATTCATCAGTGCTCCATTTGATGGATCTTCCCTTTTTGGCCCCAAAGTTAGATACCTTGGCAGGTGTGAAAAGGATGGAAAAACCCTATCTGCCACAGGGATATGTTTTTCTGTTCCCCAAACTTTCCTATTCCAGGAGCCAGAAAAGCAGAAAAATGTGGTTCAGGAAAACCCAAGGGCCTTTCCAGGACACATGTGGTACTGACTCCCCTTGAGGAAGAGAGAGGAGCTATAATGGAAGACGTCGACCACATGGCAGAAGACTGGCTCCTTACCACTCCCACCAAATGTCTACTGAAATAGACAAGAGATTTCACCCTACGCAATTGCTCTCGTCTAGGTGTAATGGTGAATATCACCAAATCTCAGCTAAATCTGACCCAACAGTTGGAGTTCATAGGACCCTGTCTGAATATGACCTTTTGCATAGCATCTCTTCCTCTTCACAGACTGCAGAAAATAAGATGTCAGGTAAACATTATTCTTTCCAGTGTCAATGTTCCAACCTTATTAGTTCTATAGGCACTAGGATCTATGGAGGTGGCCATTACATTAGTACCACTTGCAAGGTTCCACATGAGAATTTTGCAGTGGCTTCTGGCCTCCCAATGGTCTGTCCTCATTCATCTCCTGAATCACCTCATCTGAATTACCAATCATTGCAAGAAGGATCTATCTTAGTGGATGGAATCCGAGGAGATTCTTTTGGGCCAACTGTTTGTTTCACCCCATGCCAAGGCCATAGTGACCATGGATGCCTCCCAGATCGGGTGGGGGGGCATTTTCAGGGAAGAGAAGTCCAAGGCACTTGGTCCCCGATAGAGGCCAACCTGCATATCAGTGCTCTTAGCACTGCAAGCCTTTCAAACTGCCCTCCCTTTAGGAATTATTGCAGATGAGTCAAACAACATGTTTGTAGTCTGGTACATTAACAATCAAGGTGGAACCAAACGTTACCCCCTGTGTCAAGAAGCCCTCAGGGTGTGGCAATGGGTGATCTCTTCAAACCGCTTTCTACTAGCAACACACATCCAAGGGAGCGCAAATGTGTTAGCAGAAAAATTGAGCAGATGCATCCTCCTGCCTCATGAGTGGTCTCTCAATCTCAGAGTGGCGAAGGAAATTTTCCATCACTGGGGCCAACCTTGCTGCGACCTATTTGCAGCACCCCAAAACAACTTTGCCCTAATCCCTCCTCAGGGGGAGTCCCTGAGGGATGCTGTCCTTCACAATTGGCCCTCGGGACTGCTCTATGCCTTCCCCCCATTCCTGTAATACCCCTCTTCTTAAAGAGAGCCATAAGGTTGAAGAGCAGGGTGAGTCTCATTGCCCCATTTTGGCCTTGCCAAGTCTGGTTCCCCTTTCTTTGGCCTTACCTACTTCACCGTCCATGGACTCTGGGCCCATATACAGACCTCCTGTCCCTACCCTCAGGGACTAGTTCATCCCAGTCTGAAAAACCTCAAGCTTACTGCTTGGTTGCTTCAGTTCCATTGATTGCCAGGCGAAATAACTTATCTTTCCCAGTTCAAAACATTTTGTTAGCTTCCCACAAACCTTTCACTAGAAAACTTTACATCAGCAAATGGAAAAGATTATCTTTTTGGGCAAAAGATAATGGATTTTGTCCCTTTTCAGCACCATTTTAAAAGGTGTTACATTTTTTGTCTGTGCTGTTCAAACAAGGAGCTTTTTCTTCTACCATCAAAGCTCAGCTTGCTGCTATTTCTAATTTCCACAACGGTTTTGAAGAACATTCGTTAATCTCACATAGGCTGTGCGAGGTTTCTCTGAAAGGAAGACTAAGATTAAAGCTTCCTTATAGGGAACCTCTCATTCCATGGGATCTCACTATGGTTTTGCAGTCATTGACCATTCCCTGTGATTTTGAAATTTCTTTCATGGAAGACCATTTTCTTAGTAGCCATTACATCTGCTAGAAGGATTTCAGAAATCCATGTGTTATCCTCAAAACCTCCATATTTGATTTTTCGTAAAGACAGGGTATTGCTAAGAAGCAATCCATTCTTTCTTCCATAGGTTGTATCTGAAACTAACATTAATCATATCCATTGAATTGCCAGTATTTGTTCCTAATTTTTCTAACAAGGGAGAATTCTGCTTACATTTATTAGATCTTCACAGGCAATTGTGTTTTTATCTTGACAGAACTAAAGACTTTAGGAAGTTGGACCAGTTATTTGTTTCCTTTTCAGGACCTTCCATGAGTAAACCAGTTTCAAAGGTCACATTATCTAAGTGGTTAAGAGAATGCATAACCTTTATCTGCACCAAGAAAAACCTCCAATTAACAGCCCCAGTTACAGCACACTGTACAAGGGCTATAGCCATGTCTGCTGTTTTCCACTCTAAGACTTCCGTGGATGACATATGTGCAGCCGCCACTTGGGCTTCTCCACATGCCTTTATCGCTCATTACAAAGTGGATTTGGTCTCCAGGGGAAGAGTGTCATTTGGTTCTATGGTGCTCAAGAATATCCTTCCATAAGACCTCCCAAGATACAAGATAGCTGGGGACTCTGTCTCACATGTCAAGGATAAATGAAGATTGACAACATCAGATAAAGAAGTTATGGACTTACCAATAATGGGAAAATCAAAAGAAAAACGAGTTGAATGGTAGGAGAAAGCTGAAATAAGCAAATACGAATAACGTAATGCTAAAGCAACTAAAAACTTTAATATGGTAAGCGCTTTCAGTGGTAAAAATATTCCACCTTCTTCAGACCCAGAACAACATAAAACTGATGCTTATATAGCTTGTAGTTAATTATCAATTAGTCATTCAATCAACCAATAAAAATAAAACCAAATAAAAGTACAATATTTAAACAGTATGAAACCTGCTGTAAAATGTTACAATGTTAAGTACATAATACTCAATTTATAAATAACATTAAATATATATGTATAACATGTGTACATGTTATACTAAAAAAATCACATTTTAAAAAGCTACTAGGGCAAAACTGAAAATGTATAATATGTGATAATGACATAAATTTACTGTAAGAACTAAGATATTTAGATAAATATAGACACATAAAAAATATATAGTAATATGTAAAAAATAAATAATTGCATGCTGGTTAAAGACCAAAATCTGATCATAATAATACTGAATATATGACCAAAAACAAAGTCCATATTTTTATATATATAAAAAACTTTGTAAATGTTACTATGTTTCAAACTTAATCAACAAAAAGGTACAGTATCAAATTCAAAATCTTTTATGCTAAATTAATATGTTATCTATTTAAAGCTTTTAATTTTAACACGCTTTTAATAGACACAAATTCATTTAAACCAGGGAAAATGTATGCAGCCGTTTTGATTTGCCAATACAACTCATTTTGTTCTAATAAAAGTTGCCAAGGCCCCCCTCTCGGGTCTAAAAGTGTTTGGTGTACAACCAAAAATAAAAACTCATGTGTTGGAAATTGTAAAATATGCCGAGCAAGAGCATTGTTAACATCACCTTTACTAACAGCATAACAATGTTCGTATATTCTTTGTTTTAGTTTCCGCTCGGTCTTACCTATATAAAACGAGGGACAAACCTGACAGCAAGCTGCATATACTACAGCTTTGGACTCACAATTAAAGGAGCCATTTATTGTGTAGTGTTTGTTATTAATATTGATGTCAGTAGTCACTTGAATGTGTTTACACTGTGTGCAATGCCCACATTTACGCATACCTTTATGTACCTGCTTGTTCGTACCTAGATGCTCATTCTTATGCCTTTCCAAAAGATTTTTAAGGTTAAAACCCCTTCTAAAAGTGAAGCGGGGTCTGATACCTAGCTTAGTACAAGTGGACGGTTCTTCCAAAATTAATGCCCAATTTTTTATAAAAATCTCTTTGACTCTTGCCGTGTCAGCTGAAAAAGTAGATAGGAAACTGAGATGTAATAACGTGACACTGTCATCGTTTTTGTCATGCTGTCGTGTGTTTAGATTAGTATTGGTAGTAATACCATCCTTATATGCTCTACTAGTTAAAATAGGTTTAAACCAACCTGTGGATCTCTTATCTTTAACTTCTGTAAGTATTTCTAAAAATAATTTGATAGGATACCCCCTACTTGTGAACATGGACTTCATCTTGTTACATTCTAAGTCAAAGTCAACATCTTCAGTAACCATCCGTGTAGCTCTCACCAACTGGCCTTTAACAGCTGCCCTTTTCTGGTGATATGGATGTTCACTAGTATAGTGCAGGAAGGCATTGGAGTAGGTAGGTTTCCTATAAATGGTAGCTTAATACTGCTTGTTATACCTGTCATTAATCAGTTGTACATCAAGATATGTTATGCTATCTACCCCTACTTGATAAGTGAATTCAAGAAAATTGGTTTTGTTGGTAATATGTTGTATGAATCCTTCGATCAGTTTGATGTCACCTTGCCATACCAGACACATGTCGTCTTGGTATCTGGTGTACCATAGTACATTTTCCTGAAAAACACTATCAGGGAACAAAAAATTATGTTCCCAATATGCCATGACACTGTTGGCGAAAGTGGCACCACATGGGGACCCCATGGCTACCCCTTTGTTGCTTATGTTGTTCTGGGTCTGAAGAAGGTGGAATATTTTTACCACTGAAAGTGCTTACCATATTAAAGTTTTTAGTTGCTTTAGCATTACGTTATTCGTATTTGCTTATTTCAGCTTTCTCCTACCATTCAACTCGTTTTTCTTTTGATTTTTAGTAGTTTTTGGGTTTTCTTGGTTTTTTACTTACCAATAATGTTCCATCTGTGTTGTTGATCTTCATTTATCCTTGATACCCCCACCCTCCTTCCCTGGCCTTCAGACTCTTTGAAGGAACGGATTTATAGGGTTCATAGGTTGGTACTAGGCTATCAGCCCTAGGGCCTATACAAGCCTAGCCATAACAATTCCCTGGCTATTTCTTCCCACACTGTTTACTTCCCTGGACCCCTGTCTAGCATTTTAGTCCTGGTTAATTGTTACTTCAAGTATGACCTTGGACATAGCCTCATCGATGGTTATAACAATACTTTTCCTTGGCCTTATTTATAGCTGCAAACTCGATCTGTGGTAATCTAGAGAGAGGCATTCTGGGTAGTGACTTAGCACAGGAGTTTTTAGTTCGTGTAAGCTGTCAGACCTGAATCCCACACATCAAGGATAAATGAAGATCGACAACACAGATGGAATGTTATGGTGAGTCCGTAACTTCTTTTTTCCCCAGTCAGTGAGTATACAAATGCTTGTGCTGTCTTAGACACATATGGCATCTAGGTCTCAGTTATTCCATGGTCAGAGTGCATATGCTGTATATTTTTTCTTATTGTAACCTAGATGGGAACAGGGTTGTGGTCCAGCTCTGCTGGTTAAGCAGTTTCTTAAAAGCATTGTGCATCTATGTACTCCTTTGAACATCCTCTTACTTCCAAGGGATTGAAATTTTATTACTGACAGATTTGCACAGACACCATTTGAACCTGCCTTGCTGCACTATTGAACATTCTCTTGTAAGATATATTATCTGATGCTGTCCTTTTCATTTGTTCCTCAACTCTCAGTTATCAGATCCGACCTCAGATCTGACTTGGCCACATTTACTAGACTCTCAGATCCAACTCTTGAGCTCTTCCCTCTACCTATAATGCTCTGGTCAGCCTGCTATACCCCAGATTTCATGTGCTGCCATGCCACTACAGACGTGGATCCTTCTCAAAAAGCTTTTCTGGTGTCATATCCTTTTTCTATGAGTTCAGTGTCTTAATTTTTTTCTCATAAGTTACTTTATTTTTCTCATCACCTTCCTCCCTTATCTAGTTATTCAAGTTCTGCTGTCATGTTAGGTTCAAATACTGTATTCCCTTTTATTTCTCCCTTTCTCTTCTACCTTTGGTAGCTGTAAGTACCATTGCTGGTACTTTTCATTCTCTTCTGTTTTTTTTTTTTTTATACTCTCTAGAGGGTATTCTCTTTACCCTACCATTGTTGGTAATTAATAAATAAACAAAACAAATCATGTCAGATAAACTGTCAGGTTTCATGAAATGCACTTCCTGTGGGCAGAAAATCCCTAACTGTGATGCCCACAGAGAATGCGTCTGTTGCTTTGGAGCTTCTCTCTTAAATACAGACTGTGCCATTTGTGCAGCTTTTAATTCGAGGTCCCATAGCGACCATTGGAACAGATTAGTTCTGAAGAGCTTGCTGCCACCTTCACTTTCTCCTCCTTCTCCAGAGGCTTAAACCCCATAAAATCATCCAAAGCCTCTTCAGCGGTGAAAGAATCAAGAAAGGGGTCTCCAGCCTGCTCTCCTAAGTCAACCCCATCTTTAGAGCCTCCTTCTAAAATTCAAATAAATTCGATCCAAACCCCTCGGATCCAAAGTGAAAACTGTCATATCCAACATCCTCGGACCTGACAACTTCTTTTATTAAGTCTCCAAGGACCTGGTCCCCAGGGTTCTCTGTGGAGCTTGTTTCTTCTTGGCTCCAGTCTCCTTTCCTTCAGGTGACCCCGAAGTGAGAGTCTCGGTCCCAGTCTGCCACTTCCTCCATCAGGTCCTTCAGGAACCTTTCAGAAGCCCAAGTGGATAGGATGATGAAAAAGTTCCTCAGAGCTCATATTCAGAAGGGGGTTGTGTGGTCTCTGTCTCCCATTGGATCCTTGAGCCTCCCTTCTACTTTCCTTGCTGTTATTTCCCCTTCTCTGATCTGACCAGCAATTTCGGAGCCTTCTGATCTGAGAAACCCATGAGTATTGAATTTGGATCTGAAGACATCTAGGTCTTCAACTCTGACTGCTTCCCTGACTTGTTCAGTACAGATTCCTTTGGATCAGGATTACTGTCGGATCTGAAGCATTGGCGCTGGGTGTGGGGGGCTGGGTTCCACTCCGAGGTTATTGGAGACATCCCTGCCCCTTGGAACTTTGTTGTTTGACAGCTTGGATCTGAGTCCTCCTTCAAGGCATGAGTCAAGGCAGGATCCGGGCATGGTGGCATCTGGAGCTTCAGCTCCAATGCAACCAGCAACGGCTTCTCTCAGTCGTTCTGCTTTCAAGGTGGTGGAGAAGGTCATCTCACATCTGAGAGATTCAACTAGTCTTTTCACTTCGGATCCTACCACCCTGCCTCCTTCGTGTTTGAGCTCTGGCCCTCTCAGGTCTTTCAGACAGGGACAGCTGGCCCCATCAAGCATCCAGACAGTCCCCCTCAAGGACTTTCCCCTCTCTTTGGATACCTGTCCAAACCATTCCACTGAGGAGGCTCCCCATAAGAGAATGAGCAAGAGGAGACACACAGACTCCCCTCAGGAGTCTCTTACCGAAGACACGGACATTGATGAAGGGGAGGGGGGGGTCCCCTAGATCTCCACCAGATGACATCTCCTTTAGAGATATCCTAGAAATTCTCAAGTAAAAAAGATGGATGGTCCTCTAATACCCCCCTCTCCGGCCCATCTGCATCTTGGGTGACTCCCCCAGCAAATGAGCTTATAGTTCTAGTCTGTCACTGGGTGTGGAAGGAACCGGATATCCATCCTCCATCATCCTGAAAAGTTTCTTGCCCCCCCCCCAAGGTCAGCCCACACTGGAGCAATGGAGTGCCTGTTGATGCTGTAGTTGTGACGGCAACCACAAAGAAGGAGCTGGCAGAGCAGAGCTCCTCTGTGCATCTCCTAACAGAGAGTTCAGGGTGTTGGACAGATTCGGGAAACATTATTTTGCCTCAGCGACCTTTGCCTTACAGTCTCTGAGTTACTAAAGAGCTTTTCTAATCTCTGCCCATGTCCATGGAGGACTAATAGAAGTCTTCTTCACAACTGGCAACTCTCTTATCCATCTGTAATGCATCTGTAAAGATTATTTCCCATGCTGCTTGAGAGTACCTCATGGGTGGCTAGTTCAGACATAGCTATAAGGAGAAATGCCTGGAAGCACTTGTGGGACTTTGTAGAGTCTTTCAAGTCTTCTTTGATCAATGCTTTCTTTGTTGGATCATCATTATTTGACCCTGCTGTTGAGGAAACACTTTCCTGGAGTGAACAGGATGGAAAGACCTTGTCTGCCATAGGAATACAATTTTTTACTCCTTAGTGATCCTTTACCAAGAATCAATGAGAAGGCAAAAAATGTGGTGCTGTAAGTCCCAGGGTCTTTTCCAGGATTTATGTGGGGACATCTTTCCCAGAGGCAGAGAAGGGAGTTCTAATAAAAGATGCCATACTCGCAGCAGGAGAGGCCCACAGAACCATTCTGAGATCCTTATTTGGATAAACCCTTTCAACATTCCTGAAAGGTTGCCCAACTGCCCACCTCTGAGGGCAATCGGGGGATACAGTTCTCTACACTCAGATGCCTGGGCATCAATAATGAAAGATTCTTCGGTGCTAAAAATCATATCCAGGCGTTATTTCATACCATTTTCCCATGGTAAGAGTCATCCAGGAGGCCCCACCAGACCAGAAAGGATTCAGAACTTACTCAAGCCTCTTTTTAGTGACAAAGATAACTGGAGATCTGAGATGAATTCTGGTCTAAGCAAAGTGAGTCAAATTGTGAAGAAGTCAAAGTTCCGAATGGTCACAATTCAGTCCATTGTGCTGTTTCTATGCAAGGGCATTCGGATGTGCTGTATTGATGTTCAGGCTCCATACTATTACATCAAGATGAACAGATGATCCCAAAGATTTCTGGGCATTTGGCTGGGAGCCTGTCACTACCAGTTCAGAGTCATGTCCTTTGGTCTCACCACAGCCATCAGGGTGTTTACCAAATGCATGGCAGTGGTAGCAGCTTATTTGAGATTGGTGGGATTCTGAGTGTTTCCATACCGAGGCAACTCGCTCCTCACTGCCCCAGCCAAGCATACATACGTACATACATGCATACAGATATTTCAAGCATGGGCATTAATACCCTTCTAGCTTGCAAATATACAAAACACTTGTTCCCATAAGTGTCCTGGCTGTCCTTAAAAATATCTAAACTAGTACTTGCTTTAATGTAATTTCGTAGTCTGTTCCATGCATCAGCTACTCTGTCAGAGAACCAATTAGTACAATTCTCATTCCTGTAGAATCTTCTACATAGGTTGTCTGATGATTCCCTAGTACTTTTTGATAACCCCAAACATTCCCAGAGGTAGTTGCCTGTAAATGCCCTATATACTTGAATAATATCGACTCTTAGATATCTGTAAGAGACACTGTACAAGTTCAGATATTTTAGTCTTTCATAATAATATAAATTTTCACATCCATGGATGCTCTTGGTACATTTCTGCTGTACTCTTTCCACTTTACTCATGCTTGTTTTCTTATAGGGTTTCCATATTGTTATTCCATACTCAAGTTTGGGTCTAATGTAACTAAGAAACAGTGACTTCCTAATTTTTGATGTCCTAGACTTTATAAATCTTTTTGTACAACTTATAGTTCTATAACTGTCATTAACCAATTGGTTTGATATGATTAGAAAAACACATAGCTGAATCTACCCATATACCCAGGTCCTTGAATGAATCTACAGTTTCATTTACTGTGTGCTGTATTAAATGTTCACCTTTCAGTTTGTCTCCTAAATCTCATATGCTTAGTTTTTAATGTATTTATCAACATATTATTTTCCTGTGCCCAAATGGTCAAGTTATTTTGCAGACATGCCGTATCTGTAACACATGTAATCAATCAATTTACCCAATTTCAGGTCGTCTGCATATAGGCTGTAGAAAATCTCAAATAAAAAAGTTAGGTCTGAAAGACACAATCTAAACAAGTAATGGCCTAGGACAGGGCCCTGTGGGACACTGACTGTAACCAAGGATTTCAACTGTCCAGTTGCTGTATGATACTTGCCATGTCCTATTTAGAAGCCATGCAGCTATCCATCTTATCAAGAGTACATCAATACCTAGCTGTACTAATTTATTGATCAGTGTTTTGTGTATGACCTTGTCAATTGCTGAAGTTAAATCTATATAAATTACATCACAGCACAATTTTTCATTCGTAGCTGTTATTGTATTGTTAAAGAACATCATATTACAGGTGGTAATAGATCTGTTTTCAATATATGCATGGTGATATATGGTTTGAAGTCCCAACCTATCCATTTCTGACAATAACGTATCCAGTATTACCGTCTCCATTATTTTTCCAATGCATGAAAGTAGACTTAAGGGTCTGTATGACTCTGGGTTTGTCCTACTCCCCTTCCCCTTGAAGACAGGTTTAATAAGCACATGGCTTCAATCTTGAGGAATCTCCCCATATTTATATGACCTAGTGAATAATGAATACAATGGTACCGTAAGTTCTTGCTGAAGTGTTCTCACATCATTGTTACTAATTCCGTCTCCTCCCTGTGCTTTGTTTGGATCCAGTTGGATAAATTTAGGGGCTACTTGCTACGGTTATGTCAGTCTCTAAGCATCTTTAACTTGTGCAGAGCCTGGAGTTCATAGGTGCTGAGTTGAACACACAGTCAGTCAGATAGTCTGTCTTCCACCACATTGAGTAAGGACCATCAGGTGTCAAGTGGAGCAAATTATCTCACACCTGTTTCCCCTAGCCAGATTTATTCTTCAGGCCCTAGGGTTAGTGGCAGCAGACACAGCCTTAGGTTCTATAGCACTTTTTTATGTATGCAATGTTTTATGTATGCAGTGGACTCTAGCTGTTTATTGGCCAATTTTTTGCCATCCCTTGTCCTTACTGATCAAACTCATTCGAGTATGCAAAGACCATCTAGACTGGTGCATTCAGTTGGACAAAATTCCCCAAGGATGTCCTCTTGTACTTCTGCCCCCCCCAGTAACCATGGATGCCTCTCATCTGGGATTGAGGGGAGCATTTCCTGGTCCAAGGCATGTGGTTCCCAGAAGAGACCAGTTCGCACATCAGTATCCTAGAGATGAGAGTAGTCCTTCTCGTGTTGCAGGCCTTCCATGACACCCTTTCTCCTGAGAGGGTTGCGATTCAAACTGACAACATGGCTGTGGTTTGGTACATGAATAAACAGGGGGGGACCCAATCTTATCCTCTTTATCGAGAGGCAGTGAGATTGTGGAAGTGGGCAATCTTCTCCAACTGCTTTCTTATGGCAGCACATATACTAGGGAAATCCAGCGTACTAGCAGACAAACTCAGCAAGTCCATTCTGATGCCTTACAGGTGGTCTCTAAATCGTTCAGTGGCGGAAAAGATTTTCCATCGATGGAATCAACCTTGCTGTGATCTGTTTACATCTCCCCACGATAGCAAATGGCAGCAGATTATTTGCCCTAATCCCTCCTCTGGGGGAGTCACTGAGAAATGCTGTAGTCCATGTTTGGACCTCCAATTTCCTTTACGCTTATCCCTCAATATCTCTAATTCCCAAATTCTTACAGAAGGCACTTAGGTTGAAGAGTACGGTTATCCTCATTCCTTTTTTTTGGCCTCGTAAAGTGTGGTTCCCCTTCCTTTGGTCTCATCTTCACTATCCACCCTGCATACTGGACCCCAGTCCAGACCTTGTCTCTCATCCCACAGGGATTGATCAACCAGACATTATAGGCCTCAAGTTTACTGCATGGTTTCTCCAATTCCACTGATAGTTAGATAGCCCAAGCTTTCCTCTCTAGTCAGACAGATATTTTTGTCTTCACACAAGGCCTCTGTGAGGAAGATCTACAAAAGTAAATGGAAAAGATTCTCTGTTTAGACCCCTTTACTACTACTACTTCTGCTGTTGTAGAGCTTTCACCATCTATTTTTCAAGAAGGAGCTAGTTTCTTTGGTATCAAAATGCACTTAGTAGCTCTAAGTTTAATTCAGGTGAAAATGCTTCCACATTAGCTTCTTCAAAACTGTTTAAGACATCTCTCAAAAGTACTTTCTAGCTTAGGCCCCCATTGAAGGACCTCACTCCTCCCTGGAATTTGACAGTTGTGCTGCAAGGATCAACTCAGAAAATCTGATTTAAAATTTTTGTCATTGAAAACTGTCTTTCAGGTAGCTATTATGTCTGCAAAATGATTTTTTGAACTCCAGGCTCTCTCTTCCAAATCTCCTTATCTCATCTTTCTCAAGACATGGTTACCTTACAGACCAATCCATTCCTTTTGCCTAAAGCAGCCTCCAGAATGAATATTAATCAAGTTTAATTTGCCTGTTTTCTTTCCCAGCTTTGCTAACAAAGGAGAATGCATGCTCCTGCTTTTGGATATACATAGGCAACTATGTTTTTATCCCCATAGAATGAAAGATTTCAGAAAGTCAGAGCAGTTGTTTGTCTCTTTCTCCCCAAGCAAATTGAGCTAACCAATTTCTAAAATTACCTTAGCCAAATGGCTTACTCATTGTATTTCCTTTGTTTACAATCAGCAAGGCCTGTCTCTATCCAGGCCTCCTAAAGCACACTCCACCAGGTCCATGATGACATCATCCGCCTTTTGGCCTAGAATTTCTATTGACGATATTTGTGCAGGAGCTACCTGGTTTAATGCTCATACCTTTATTGCTCATTGCAAATTGAATTTGACTTCCAGGAAAAGGGCTGCCTTTGGTTCTGCAGTACTCCTGAATATCCTTCCATGAGGGTCACCCAAAGTCCACATAGTTGAGTACTCTGTCCCAATAGTTGAGGAATGAATGAAAAGGACAATATCAGATATTAAAATTTATGTACTCGCCATAACTATACATCTGTGTTGTCCATTTTCATTCTTTCTCAACTACCCATCCTCCATCCCCCTTCCTATTAACTCCTGGAATGACCTTATGGCTATTGTGGAACCTCTGTTCCAGGTCTGAGCCCCACTTCTGCTACTACTAGTCTTATTTTTGTATTAATCTGGAGTAATTTCTTCCTATGGCTTATAAGGCAGCAAACTTTATGTGAAGTATAGCAGGTTGCCAGGGCATTGTGAGTAATGGGAGGAGCTTGAGAGTTGGATCCAAGAGTCTAGTAAATATGGCCAAGTCAGATCCGAGGTTGGATCCAGTACACAATAGTTGAGGAAAAATGAAAATGGACAGCACAGATACATAGTTATGGTGAGTGCATAACTTTAATTTAGTGGCCATCATCTCTGTGTGCAGGATCTTGGAGAAATAGGCTGTTGTGTTCTGAGATCTAGATGTAGTTTTTCACAAAGATCCAGCGATCTGATGTTGTCTTGTCTGCCTGCCTGAACTATAGAGCATATCAGATCTGACCAGATTCTTTGTGATTAACTTTTAGACTCTTAAAGCCAAAGCTCAGACTCCACCCCTCCCATAATTTCCCTCTATCTTCACAATTCCCTAGGTATCAATTACCAGTTATAAGACTCCAATACGATCAAAAAAAGATAGGTCTAGCTTTTCTTGCTGATAATTTGTTATACTACTGTATCCATACTCAATAGTGGTAATTTTTTCATTAGGATCTTAGGTTACTAGGCTATTGGCTGTAGGGCCATAACAAGTCTAGCCAGGTTATACCCTTTTTCCATTATAGACCAGGATATATAGTCTATATTAGCAATGCAAATTTAAGATTAGCACCTGCCGCCCTGCAGATGTGCAGCATTTCCATTAAAGCAGGGTTTGAGACTGCTCTGTAGGCCAGGCACAAGTTGCCTCTAAACAGTCTGTACAATACAGAGTACAGTGATAGGTCCTTTAGTCTGTCCATGTAGGTCATGTGTTGAAGGTCCTGAATTTTCTGGGTGAGAAACCTCTGAGGTCTCTTCAGCTGCTGCTGGTGTCTGGTGAGGTGCATACAGAAGGGATCATTGTACTCTAGTGTTGGTCTGAGAAGGGACATGTTCAAGGGAGTTATAGCCTCCTTAGCTTTGGATGCTATGCCCTTACTTAAGAGATGCGCAGAGTAGAAGGCCTTCCTTAGTGCTGTGGACACATGATGATGAAAGTTGAGGTTGCTGTCTATTTGCATTCCCAGATCTGTCACTACTGGGTTAGAACTTGGGGGGGTTGTTAATATTGTAATTTGCAAGGACCTTTCCTTTGCCGAAGGGGATGATAACACATTTTTTTGCATTAAGTTTAAGTCCATGGCTTTGGCACCAATCATTTATCTGTGTAAGCCCATTTTGCAGTTTGTTGACATTGTTGGGGGATTCAGTGATTGCACCCAGTTTACAGTCATCTGCAAACTTGGTAAGCCACGGGCCATCTATTTTCACCTGGATTTCTGAGAAATAGATACCAAACAGTAGGGAGCCCAGCACAGATCCATGTGGAGCACCACTGGTTATAGGTCTGCTGGTAGAGGTGGAATCCCCAACTTTGACTGCATGCATTCTGTCAGTTGGCTTACCCACCTAATGATGTATGGGTTAATCCTCAGCTGGGTGAATTTCTCAATGCTGCCTGAGTGAAGGATTGTGTCAAAGGCCTTGGCTAAGTCAGGATAGACAGTATGTACTGTTTTACCTTCATCCAGGTCTTTAGTGACACTCTTGAAGAAGTCCACCAGGTTTAACAGGCATGATCTGCCCTTAACAAAGCCAAACTGGGTTGGGTTAAGAGTTTGAAAGTCTCCTATATCCTTGTTGATAAAGTCCATGATCATTCTCTCCATGGTTTTACAGATAAGGCTGGTTAGGCCTATGGGCCTATAGTTCCCAGGGTCAGTTCATGGGCCCCCTTTGTGCAAGGGGATTATGGTTGCTGTTTTTCTGTCTGCTGGAACAAAGCCAGTACTTAGATTGTGGTTGAAGAGAGTGCCCAGTAGTTCCACTAGCTCCTGTTTTAGACCATTTTGTAAGCAACCTGGGATGTCATCTGGTCCTGTAGAGGCTGTGTTTTTGGCCATGGAGAGTGTAGTTATAACCTGCTCTTTGGAGATACTACGTAGAGGACTGATGATAGGTATGCTTTGGGGTATGATTGGTGGAGACAAGGGGGGGGGTTCGCAAAACTTATCTGCTAGCAGGTTGCTGATGTCCTCGGGTACAGTATAAGTGGTACCGTCAGCTATTAATTTGGCACAAAGCTGGGCCTTCCCTTTTAGAATTTGGATGTAGCTAAATAATATCTTGTAATTATCCTTAGCTAGGGATGCTAATCTAGTTTCATAATTAGCTTTAGAAGACTTCAAAAGGTCTATAATTTGCTTGTTCATGCTGTGGATGATGATCATTTTCTGCTAAGATCATACCCTCTTCATACATCTCAACCTCTTAGCACATGAAATCTGGAGAAAGCCAAAAATAATGAGGGGACAATGGCCCAAAAATAGGGACAAATTTTAAGTACTGCATTTATAAACTTAGAAAGTTACTAGAATGAAAGATGTTCTGGTAGCATGCATTTCTGGAGAATATGAAATCTGAAACTCAAATATCTGTCATTATTTACTGACTTTAATCTACAGTGATTTTCTAGGAAACCACAAATGTTATGGGGAAACAGAACAAAAATATGAGGAAAAAATTTGGACATTCTGCAAAAATCTGGACAGTTGAGAGGTATGACCCTCTTGTTCTTTGACAGCAATTTCTTTCTCTTGTTGTTAGGACTTTTTATTCTATTTTTTTCCTTTTTGTGGGTTTTTCCCACCTTTTCTTCCCTGTGCATTTTTAAGTATTGTCTAAATAAATATTTCTCTGTTAGACTAGATTTCTGGTTCTTACTAGTGAATGCTTATGATCTGGTTAGTTTGTTGCTGTTAGTATTTTGATAAGGTTTACTGCTTAGTTTTCAAGTTGGTCTAGTGAGTTTGTTGCTTCAGTTTTCCTTTTTCATTTGTTTGTTTGTTAACCTTTAGAGTGCCCTAGAATGTTTGACAATACTTCAGGGTTCAAAAAGTTCACAGCCTGTGGGCACAAGATCCTCTTCTCTAGTACCCTCACTGTCAGTGCATCTACTGCCTGGGGCAGCCCCTGTTGGTGAGGGTTGCTCCTCCTCCTCCTTCTGTGGGGCTAGGGCCCACTATGATTGGCACATTAAGCTGATGTTAAAGGGCCTTCTTCTTACCAAGTGAAAGAAATGGCCCCATCTGCTTCTATCTCCCCATCTAGCAAGAAATCTGTAGACAAATCAAAAATGATAAAGAAGAAGATTAAACAGACAGAAAAGCAAAAGGAACAGGAGTAAGACAAAGAGGAAGAAAAAGACAAATACAGGAAGAAATCATCTGACCTCTTAGGATCTTCAGTTACAGCTGCTAAGATCCCTAGACTATTTGATCCGGTACCCTTTCGGAACCAATAAGAATCCAATCTCCCATTTCTCCTCGAAGGTTCTCTCCAGAGTCGGCTAGTTCCAGTCTCCAGTCACGCTTCCTTCATGAGAAATCATCCCGTAAATCTTGCAGACCCCCATCAGTGGCTTCTTCCTTCAAGAGCATACAGTCATCAAGGAGCCTTTCTGAAGCAACATCAGTAGGATAATGAGGAAGTCTCTGAGGGCCCACATCTTGCTGGGGGTCTTCCCTGCACCTTCTTATCTGAGAGTGCTGGGTCCAGCCCCAATTACCCTGTTCTGTTTTCTCCTTCTCCTGTATGACCTTCAGATCAGATGGTTCAGGAGCAGAATGTCCCCATGGGGATGCTTCTGTTGAAGTTGATAGATTGGTCAGCTTTAGCTCTAAAAATATCCCTTACATGCTTGATTCTGGCATCAGATCTTCAGGGGCCTCCAAGCCAAGAGACTGGTGTAGGTGCACAGGGAATTGGATCAACTCCAGGGCTTTCAGATCTGTCCCTTCCCGTAGGTGCCTTGGCTGTGGACAGCTTGGCTCTGTTGTCAACCTCAGAGCCAAGTCAGATCAGGTCTTGGGGCATACATCTTTCGGTTCCCTTAAATTCTAGTTTCCTCTTCAGGTCCAATTTCAACTTCTGGCCTTCAAGAGTATTCTCTCTTTAGGTCAAGAGAAGAGGTTTCCTGCTCAAACCTGATCATTTCTGGCTTTGACTGTCTCTCTTCACTTCATCCTCTTTGACAAGGGTGGTCATCTCCCTTAGGTCTCAAGGAAACTCACAAGGCAAGTTCCCCTTCTGCTTCCGAGCCCTCACAGGAGTCCCATGGAGAGGCATAAGAAGCATTCTTACAAGAGGAGGCATCTGGATTTCCCCCCAGGAGTTCCTCACTGATGATACTGATTTCAAAGAAGGGGAGGGTTCACATGATCCTCCTTGAAAGACATCTCATTTAGAGACATAACTGGAATTATTCTGACAGTGAGGGGGATAGTCCAGGATGCACCCTTCCAGGAGGAATTAGTATTCCTCAGGGCCTTCAGAGCTGGCCCATCTAATTCATTGGTGGTTCCTCCAGCTAATGAACTCATTGATTTCATGTTGCATTGGGCATAGAAAGGGCCAGATGGGGTGGTGCCTATACCATGAAAACCTGATAAGATATAGGATTCTCCCAGAGACAAACTACACTGGAACAAGGAACCCACTGTAGATGCCATGGTTGTGGAGGCCACTAAAAGGAACTATCTTAAGAGAGCTTTACTGTCCATCACCTTAACAGGGTAGTCTAGAGTTTTGAACAGGTTTGAAAAGTGAACTTGTGCTTCAGCAACATTAGTATTACATGCTCGGAAGTATATAGCTCAGTTAACCCGATTCCAGGTAGACATGGCTAAAGAACTGTCCATGCCCCTCTCAGATGCCTTGTTTACAGAGGCCCACAAGACTGTAGACTCTCAGCTGGCTAACCTTCAGTCCATATCTAATGATGTTCTTCATGTTTCACTGTTGCAGTCATCACTTTTGGGTTATCTGCTTGCAGTAGCCCTCAGTCAGCCTAATTATCAAAGTCTTTGGCCCTGCGTCGGTTGCTGTCTCATCTTCCATGACGTCAGGTAGTCGGGTATAAAGCATCCAGCCGATGCCATTACACCAGTCTTTCTTGCTGTGCGGTGCCCGAAGTAGAAGCAGTTTGCAAGTGCCAGTCAGCCGACTCCTGAAATTTTCATTTTCGAGTTTCAGAACCGAAGTCTTCAACTGAAGCTTAAGTACCCCTTGGGGAAACTTTTTCTTGCTCTAAACCAATGTCAGTAAATGTCAATAATTGTATTTCTTGTGGAAAGCAAATAACCTCATAAAGATTTTCATTTGTACTGTACTCCTTGCCTAGGCCCTGACCACGTCATACCTCGCTGTTGGTTTTATGCCTTATTTAAACAACAAACTATTCGTGTCAGTATATTTACGCTTCTAAATATTTTGGTACTCGGTTCAATTATCCAGATATGGCATCGGTAAGCCGCCCGACTACCAACATTCCGAAAAAACGCAAAGATAAAGACAGAGACAGGCCACCTAGGTCCAAAGCTACCAGTTCACCGGTACTCAGTGATGCGCTTTCGCAGCCCCTGATACCTGCTACTTAAAATTCGCAGGCCTCTACTAAGACCCATTCGGAGTCCGGTATACCGAGAAATGCTTCAAATGTGGAACCAGTGGATGTCTCTACTTTGGATGGGTCCGGAGCCGCTCTGCAGGCACCGGCTTCTGAGGGTGTATTCAGGCCTACTGACTTGCATATTAACCGACACCATCTTCTTCTTCAAGGCCTAAAACTCGATCCATGCCTAGAAAACCAACGCCCAGACCACATGGTCAGGCCTCTATGCCTAAAAAACAAATGATTAGAATGGCTGAAGACCTTATTACTTTAATCAAGGGAAGCCAACCTTCCCCCTCTAAGAGACCTAGGACTGAATTTGCTTATGATTCTTCTGATCAGGATTCTGAAATTTTTGATCTGAAGTAGGAGATTCATTTGTCTGCAACCTGTGGGTTATGGATCCGATATCGGATCCGAACCGGCATGGTTTACCAGCTATGGATCCAAGCTCTCAGCTCCTCCTGTCACCCATAATGCCCTGCTCTACCCTCATGACCTCAGATCTCGTTTGCCGCGCATGGTGACCAGATTGTTTTTCCAGCTCTCCAGCTAAGTGCTATTTTCAGTGTTTAAATTAGTCAAATTTAAAAATTTTTGGTTAATTTTGTGTGAAAGTGTAGGTTTCCCTCTTGTATTATTACTTTTTTTTTTAGAGTTTAATCTTAAATTTTATATCCCTCCCCTCGCTGGTAGCGTAGTGTGTGTGTTGGGCCTGTGAGTGATTTTTCTTTTTTAGTTACTTTACTTTAGTTCTAGTAACTTTTAATGTGATAGTGTTCAATCTCGCCGTTTGTTCTTACACATGGGTTCGGAGCCGATCCTCGGCTCCGTGTCGGCCGCTTGCAAGCTCTGCATCGAGAAGAAGCTCGAGACAATCTAATACCCACAATCCCCCTCTGCCTTTACCTCAGATCTAGTTTGCCGCTGCTGCGTTCGCATCGCTGGGAGCTAGCTCGAGCATCTTCAGATAAGATATAACTTATTTTTGTTTGTTATATTTTAGAAAAAGTTGTTCTGAAAGTACCTTTAGGTATACTTAGTGTATGAGAGTGTGTAGGTAGAATTCTCGGTACCGTTAAATTTAATTTATCTGGTTAGAGTTTTCGGGGCCTACTACCCCCTTCTAAATTTAACAACCGGACTGACATACCCATCGGATTTGACTTTTTTACATTGGATTTGTCTTTTATACTGGACTTGACTTTTCTCTCTACTGAAAAATGTCTGACAACATTAAATCAGGCTTTAAGCGTTGTCAGTGTGGCCAAAAAATGTCAGTTACTGACAACCATAGTTCCTGTGTCTACTGTCTTGGCCCTCTCCACTTACAAGAGGACTGTTCTATTTGTCACTCTTTTAGTGGGAGGGTCATGACAGATAGGCGCAGGAAACTCATGGACAGAGGGTTGTTAAAACCTTCCTTTCAGGAGGCTCTGGATGCTTCAGACCAGGCATCAAAATCCTCTAAGGAATCGAAGACGTCGGAGCCCAAGTCATCGGCTCCGAGC
Source organism: Protopterus annectens (assembly GCF_019279795.1). Classification (NCBI taxonomy): domain Eukaryota; kingdom Metazoa; phylum Chordata; order Ceratodontiformes; family Protopteridae; genus Protopterus; species Protopterus annectens. The sequence continues at coordinate 1,993,398,808 of NC_056739.1, forward strand.
TCTTGATAAAGTTAGATCACCGGTTCCACAGACTTCGGGCCGAGTGTTCAACTGGTGTCGGTTCCTGAGCCTCGAGTCTTGGAACCGGTGATGGAGCTCCCTCCCTCGACTCTATTGAGATCGGCTCCGTCTTCGGTTCCTTCGACCCATTCTTCTAAGCTCTCCGATGTCGATGTGGATCGTGTGGTGCAGAAGTTATTGGAGCATTCGGCCCTATCCAAACTTATTTCAGTTTCCACCCAGTTGGTGTCGAAACTTGAAGGCCTCCCATTGTCTCCATCCATTCCTCCTCCGAGACCTATCGAGTCTTTGGAGCCGGAAGAGGTTGATCTTCTGATTGTGGAGCCCTCGGGTCCAGAACCGTCTTTCTCTCGGTCTGTTCCTCTCACCTCGACTCCGTCGGACCCGGTACCGGAGTCTCAGAGCCGACGATCTGTCCTTGGTTCCGGGCCGAGTCGAACCGACGTTTCGGTTCCGACCCTTCCCCTCGGGGCCTCGGCGCAGATCGATTCGGCTCCGTCCTCGGGGTCGATGCCTTCGGTGCCTGTTTCGGGGATTCTTCCCATTTCTTCGGAACCGGGAGATTCTTCGACTCGGGCCCCGGGGGCTTTCGATCTGATGAGGAAGGTGTTGTCTACCCAGACAACCACATCAGTAGAAGCAACCTCTTCTCCCCATAAAGGGCCGTTATCCTCCTCTGCACCCACGGCCACATCCAAGCGTCGAGCACCGGTGTCTCAGCCACCCCTGGAGGGTGCCCCCTCTTCCTCGGAGGCTTCTTCGGATGCTCCCCACGAAGAAGTCCCTATCAAGAGATTGTGTAAGAGGAGACACTTGGATTCTCCACAAGAATCCTTGACATCCGATACTGACTTAGATGAGTCAGAAGGGTCCCCTAAGTCACCTTCAGAAGATGTCTCTTTTTCTGACATATTGGAGATCCTGAAACAGAGAGGTGACTGGCAGTCCCTACCCCCTTCTGAGGATGAGTCAGTCTTGCTGAAGGCATTCGGTGCTCGCCCTTCTTCCTCCTGGGTCACTCCGCCTTCGAATTAATGGAACTTATTGCTCGAAGGGCGTGGGAGGCTCCTGACACAGTGGAACCAGTCCCAAGGAAACCCAATAAGTATATCACTGCACCCCAGGACAAGATTTACTTAACAAAAGGAGTTCCAGTGGACGCTATGGTGGTGGCAGCGGCCACGAAAAAGGAGATGTCGGAATCTTCCTCATCTGTCCATCTCCCTAATAAAGATTCTAGGACTATGGACAGGTATGGGAAGCGCATTTTTAGTTCAGCGGCTTTTTCCATGCGATCCCTGAACTATTTGACCCACTTTACACGACTACAGAGGGATCTAGTCAAAGAGTTGGGAGATACCCTCCAGGGTACTACAGATGCTGCTGTCTCAGAGAAAGTGACAGCGCAACTTAATACCCTTACATCCATTGTGAACTCGTCCATGAGGCTGATCTCTTACGCAGCCGAAGGTTCGAGTAGGGCAGCAGCTTCAGCGATTGCTCTTCGCAGACAATCCTGGATGGGCTTATGTTCATTTGTGGAAGCCTTCAAGTCTTCCTTTACTAACGCCCCATTTGACTGTGCCACTCTTTGGCCCCAAAGTAAAGGAGACCCTTACCCGGTGTGAACAGGAGGGAAAGACTCTGTCTGCTGTCGGAGTCCGTTTTTCCACCCCAACCAGACCGTACCCCAAAGGGCAACGTGGTGGAAAAATGTGGTTTCAAAACCCCAAGGATCTTTCCCAGGCACACAGGGTGATGCCCTTCTAGAGGCAGAGGAGGGGCAGAGGTGGAAGACGCCGCCCTGGCGGCAGAGGGGGCCCGCAGAATCAAGGTGACAGGGATACACATCCTGGTAAACCTTTCCAGCACTCCTGAGAGGAGGCCCGACTGTCCTGCTCTGGAGGCAGTCGGGGTCGCTTAGCTTTATACCCTCAGGCCTGGCAAAACATAACTACAGACAAGTGGGTAAAAGCGTGGTTACCAGAGGTTACAACATACCCTTTCTATCCCATCCCATTCCAAAGAAAAGACTCCCAGATGTACCGCCCATCTGTAGAGCCAGCAGCTATAGAAATTTCAAAGCTGCTAGAAAAAGAGTCATCCAACCAGTCCCAGCGGACCAGCAAGGATTCGGGACTTACTCAAGGTTCTTTTAGTTCCAAAGAAAACAGGGGACTGGAGGCCCATTCTGGACCTAAGCGACCTCAATACCTTCGTCAAGAAAGAAAAGTTCGAATGGTCACGCTTCAATCGATCCTTCCATTCTTACAGAAGGACGACTGGATGTGCTCAATAGATCTGAAGGATGCATACTACCACATCAAAATGGCCAGGGCATCCAGAGATCATTTGCGCTTCGGCTGGGTGCCAGTCACTTTCAATTTGAGCCCTGCCCTTTGGTCTGACCTCAGCCCCCAGGGTCTTCACCAAATGCATGGCAGTGGTAGTGTCTCACTTGAGACGCCAAGGATTCCAGGTGTTTCCGTATCTGGACGACTGGCTCCTTTCTGCCACCACCCAGCGTCAACTAGTACAGGCCAGAGACTATACTCTTCAACTGTGTGTTCACCTAGGAATTTCCGTAAACTTCGGAAAATCCTTACTACAGCCATCACAGAGTATCTTGTTCATAGGAGCGGAATTAAACACTCATCAGTTAATTCTAAGACTTCCTCCAGAAAGGATACTTTCACTTCAGACTCACATACGTCTACTTCTCTTGTCCAGGAAATCCCCAGCAAAACTGGTACTGAAGGTTTTGGGACTCATGTCAGCTTCTCTTATTGCAATACCCTTGGGAAGGCTGCACATGAGAGTCCTACAATGGCTACTGTTTGCACAATGGTCGTTCCAACAACTACCTCTAACACACGAGATTCTTATAACGAACACATGCAAAACACACCTAAACTGGTGGCTTCAATCGTGCAACCTTTCCAAGGGGAGACCATTTGTGCTACCCACTCCTACAGTTACGGTGACCACGGACGCTTCCCTGATAGGGTGGTGGGGGCATCTTTCAGGGACAGACAGTCCAAGGCGAATGGACCAATTTAGAGTACAATCTGCACATCAATGTTCTAGAGTTGAGGGCAGTGTTTCTAGCGTTGCAACACTTTGCTCCCCTTCTTCCTCTGGGAACTATTGCAGTTCAGACGGACAACATGTCGGTAGTCTGGTACATAAACAAGCAGGGGGGAACCAAGTCCTATCAGCTATGCAGAGAGGCCATGAGAATCTGGCAATGGGCGGAGTCCACGGGTCGCTTTCTGATAGCAACGCACATCCCGGGGTCATCCAACGTCATAGCCGACAGGCTGAGCAGAGCAATACTGTTACCGCACGAGTGGTCCCTAAATCAGTCAGTTGCGAAAAAGATTTTTCGCACGTGGGGCCAGCCTTCCTGCGATCTGTTTGCGTCTCCAATGAACGCCAAATGCAGGAGCTACTTTGCCCTATTACCCCCTCCAGGGGAAGTCCCCAGGGACGCACTGATCCACGATTGGCCCCCGGGACTCCTGTACGCATTTCCTCCATTTCCTGATATCAAAGTTTCTCCAGAAAGCCAGAAACCTACACAGGACAATAATCCTCATTGACCCATTCTGGCCACGTCAAATATGGGTTACCCAGCTGAAGACACACTGCATTCGGGGACCCTGGATCCTGGACCCAGAGCCAGATCTATTGACTCACTCGTCAGGGGCTCCCCATCCCGCTCTTGTCCCTCCATCTAGCGCTTGGCTGCTCCAATTCCCAACTTAGCCAGGTCTGATCTTCTTCGCCTGCAGTTCAGAATATATTAGTGGCTTCTCATAAAGCTTCCACTACTAAAACATATTCTAGTAAATGGAAGCGATTTGTATTCTGGGAATACACAGCAAGTGGATCCTTTTATAGCTCCTTTGAATAAAATATTAGAGTTTTTAACAGACTTGTTCCATCAGGGTGCTTCTCCTGCCACATTAAGAGTTCAATTGGCTGCCATTTCTAATTTCCATGTGGAAGAATGTGGGGCTCCTGTTATGGCCCACAGACTTTGTAAAGCCTTTTTAAAAGGGGCTTTTCATATTAGACCACCAATTAGATCTCCTACGTCACCTTGGAGTCTAAACTTATTGTTGTCTAAATTAATGTTGCCCCCCTTTGAACCAGCCTCCTCTTGCCCATTGAAATTTTTGTCTTGGAAGACTCTCTTTTTGGTAGCCATTACGTCCGCTAGGCGAGTATCTGAACTTCAAGCTCTCTCCATTAAGCACCCTTATTTGATCTTTCACTCTGACAGAGTTTCTCTTCGAACTAATTCATCCTTCCTTCCTAAAGTTTGTTCTATTAATAATATTAATCAGTCCATTGAAAAACTGATCAACTTTTTGTGGCCTTTGCTGATAACAGGAAAGGAGTAGCGGTTACCAAAAGAACTCTTTCTAAGTGGTTAACGGATTGTATAATCTATGTCTATGATTCTTCAAATCAAACTCTTTTGCACAAACCCAAAGGACATTCCACAAGGTCAGTGTCTACATCCCTGGCTCATGCAGCCCGCCTACCACTAGATGCTATTTGTGCGGCTGCTACTTGGTCTAAGCCACATACATTCATTTCTCATTATAAGGTAGACAAGGTTTCTAGGGACAGGGCAACCTTTGGTTCCACTGTGCTCAAGAACGTCCTTCCGTGAGTTCCTCAGGAACAAGGAGCTAGGACGCTACCCATGTGTAAGAACAAAGGCGAGATTGAACACTATCACATATAGAAGTTATGTCCTTACCATAACGTTCCATGTGGAGTGTTCATCTCGCCTTTGTTCTTACATTCCCACCCTCCCGCCCTTAGGAAGAACGTTCAGTTTTTGGTGCCTGGCCTGGGGCATTCTGCTTCTGCTTTGCAGTTGTTGTGTATATAGTTGACATGTATATATATGTGTATGTGTCTATATATATATATATATATATATATATATATATATATATATATATATATATATATAGACTCCTAGCTCTGTGCATATGTGATGTAAGCATGAGTGTGCTCTCTTTGGAGACTGGTTTGCTTGCAAACTAGATCTGAGGTAAAGGCAGAGGGGGATTGTGGGTATTAGATTGTCTCGAGCTTCTTCTCGATGCAGAGCTTGCAAGCGGCCGACACGGAGCCGAGGATCGGCTCCGAACCCATGTGTAAGAACAAAGGCGAGATGAACACTCCACATGGAACGTTATGGTAAGGACATAACTTCTATTTTTGTTAGCTTGGGATGTCTGAGCAGCCCAAGGCTATTTTCTCTAAGTGCTCCGAGTGTGGCCATAAGCTTTCCCCAGCTGATGGCCACACTCGGTGTGTTAGATGCCTGGGGGTTGAACACCTCACATCTGGATGTTCCATTTGTGCAGGGTTCAACCCCAGGGCATTGAAGGAGCGGAGGTCCAAGCTTGTTTTGGCGGGCCTCTTGCCGCCGGACTCGGCTCCGACCTCCGCTCCTTCGGGGGTAACCGTCCCCACGGTTATTCCCTCTCTGGCTCCCCCTCCTCCTCCTGGGACTCAACGTCCCGTTTCTGGTTCGGAGGAGAGGGATGCTAGGAAGAAGGACCGGAGGGAGAAGCACCATAAGCGGCGGGCCGAGACCTCTGTTTCGGCCCCGCCAGCCAAGCGGGCTTCTCCCCCGGCCCCCTTGTCTGCTGGCTCTCCTCCTCCTTGGCTCCGGTCTCCAGTGTGTTTTTCACCGGGACCTGAGGAGGATGAGACCCGATCTCCGTCGAGGCTATCGAGGAGGCACTCAAGGCCTACCTCGGTAGCCTCGTCGAGATCAACGTACAGCCTTTCGGATGCTGATCTGGACCGGATGATGAGAAGGAGCCGAGCAGCTTCGGAGCCGGTGGTGGGTTGGTGCCGATAGTACTTGGTACTTCGGATCCGACCCTGCCCTCGAGTGCATCGGATCCGACCGCTCGGAGCCTGGATCCGAGCCTCGGATCCGGGGGATCAGTGCTCCTTCGGCGCCGTCTGTGTCGGAGCGCACTGTCCCTTCGGATCCGGCGCGCGCCGGCTCCGATCCACTCTTCGGATCCGAGGGGGAGCCGATTGTCAGATCCTTTGGTCGAGGTCGGCTCCCCTTCGGCCTTTGATGTAGTGGAGAGGGCCCTGTTGAGGGTCTCCGGACCCCCGGCACTTGTTTTGGCTCCGTCCCGCGCTCCCTCTGCACTGGGTCAGGCTTCCACCATCCGCCCTTGGGACAGCCCGCTTGTGCCCCAAGCTGCTCCCCTGGAACAGGTTGCTGCTTGCGAGGAGTCCTCTGACAGCCCCCAGAGGATGTTCCTCGCAAGCATACGTGCAAAAGGAGGCACATTGACTCCTGAGTCTCTCCACGGAAGACACGGATTTGGAGGAAGGGAAGGCTCCCCACGGTCACCCGAGGATGTCTCATTTGGAGACATCATGAAAATGCTCCGCATAGGGTGGGGGTGGTCTGCCCCCAAGTCTTCCTCGGACGAGTCCGTGTTCTTGGAGGCATTTGAAGCGGGCCCGTCTACCTCTTGGGTGTCCCCTCCTGCCGACCCCCTGGTGGACCTCATTACCACCAGGGCGTGGAAGGAACCGGACACCGTGGAGCCAATCCCTAAGAGGCCCGACCGGATCCTCAGTCCACCGTCTGACTGTGCCCATTGGAGTAAGGGGCCTCCGGTAGATGCCATGTTGACGGCGGCGGCCACCAAGAGGGAACTTGCTCAGGAGAGTCCTCAGTCCATCCCGAGCAAGGAGTCTCGGATGATGGACCGCTTGGGAAGCGGATGTTTAGTTCAGCGACCTTCTCGGTAAGGGCTGAACTACCTGGCACACGTTATTAGGATGCAGCGATCTCATTAAAGAATACGCTGCATCTCCCCAGAGTCCATGTCGGAGGAGGACAAAGTGCTGCACTCCACCCGCATGGCCACTCTTAGATCAGTTACCAATACCTCTATGCGGCTACTCTCCCATGCTATGGAAGGCGCCGCTAGAGCCGCAGGGCAGGTCTAGTCACTAGACGCCAGGCCTGGCTCCGTCATTGCGATTTCTCAGAGCCCTTCAAAGCGTCATTTTAACGCCGTTGATGGTTCTGCCCTCTTTGGCAAAACCGTTCGCGACACCTTGACCCAGAGCGAGAAGGACGGGAAGACGCTGTCTGCCATCGGAATCCGCTTCTCTGCACCCCAGAAGCCCTATTCTAGGAACCAAAAGGGTCAGAAGAAGATGTGGTTCCGGAAGTCGCAGCAATCCCAGCCTGCTCCGGACAACCAGTCCTTCCGTGGCAGAGGAGGACAAGGAGGACGCCGCCCTAGAGGCAGAGGGGCTCCCAGGAACTTCGGGTCCAGAGAACCCTTCTCTGAACGGCCCGCACAGCAACCCTGAGGGGTTGCCCGACTGCTCCACTCTGGAGGCAGTCGGGGGACGTTTTTCGGGGCACCTAGCGGCATGGGAGTCCATAACATCAGACCGCTGGGTTCTCCAGATTATATCCAGAGGATACCGTATCCCATTCCGTCACTTACCAAAATTGAAGTCCCTCCCAGACGTTCCACCCGGTCAACGGGAGGCCGCTTTGGCAGAAATTGGCCATCTGCTAAAGAAAAGAGCCATCCAGCCCGTCCCCCCAGACCAGATCGGATTAGGGTTCTACTCCACGTTCTTTTTAGTGCCAAAAAAGACTGGGATCTAAGACCAATTTTAGACCTTTCTCTCTTGAACCTGGCAGTTCCCAAGGAGAAGTTCCGAATGGTCACTCTGCAATCTATTCTCCCCCTTCTGGGAGAAAATCACTGGATGTGTTCCATAGACCTCAAAGATGCGTACTACCACATCCTAATGGACAGGCGCTCCAGGAGGTTTCTCCGCTTCCGGCTGGGAGCCAGTCACTACCAGTTCCGGGTCCTTCTCTTTGGTCTCACCACAGCCCCCAGGGTGTTCACCAAAGTATTAGCAGTGGTAGCGGCCCACCTGAGGCTTCAGGGGGTGCAGGTCTTCCCCTACCTGGACGACTGGCTCCTTACCGCTCCAACAAGGCATCTACTACTATTGGCGCGAGACTCCTTTCTCCATCTTGCTCCCAATCTGGGCATCACTATAAACACAAAGAAATCCAACCTAGCACCCACACAGCTCTTAGATTTTATAGGGGCCAGGTTAGACACAAGGAGTTTAAAAGCCTTCCTCACTGCGGACAGAGTTCAAAATCTGCAGCTCCAGGTGCGGGCCATTCTCCACTCAAGTTCTGTTCCGGCGGAGTTGGTCCTAAGGGCTCTAGGGTCCATGGCGTCTGCTATAGCACTTCTTCCTCTCGCCAGGCTCAATATGCGCATCCTCCAGTGGACTCTCTTAGTACAGTGGTCATACCTTGCTCTTCCTATGCATCATCCCATTGCGATCAGCAAGGCTTGCAAGCGGTCCCTCCTGTGGTGGCTTCACTCCCCAGATCTCCACGGAGGCAGCCCATTTTGTGCTTCTCCCCCTCTCGGCACGGTGACCACGGACGCCTCCCGCCTCGGGTGGGGGGGGCATCTTGCATGCCGGACCGTCCAAGGCACGTGGAACGATTCAGAGACCTTACTGCATATCAACGTTCTAGAGATGAGAGCAGTGCTCTTAGCGTTGCTAGCACTTCAGGACTTTCTTCCCTTGGGAACAATTGCGATTCAATCGGACAACATGTCGGTTGTCTGGTATATCAACAAGCAAGGAGGAACGAGGTCTTACCCTCTTTGTCGAGAAGCCATGAGAGTTTGGGAATGGGCAATCTCCACCAACCGCTTTCTAATAGCAACGCACATTCCGGGTCGGTCCAACATCCTGGCGGACAAGCTCAGTCGCACCATTCTGACCCCTTACGAGTGGTCTCTCAATACTCAAGTAGCGGAACGCATATTCGCACAGTGGGGAACTCCTTCATGCGATCTTTTTGCCTCTCCCTCAAACACCAAGTGCGACAGTTTTTTCACTCTGATACCTCCTCCAGGAGGTTCCCCAAGAGACGCTCTGGTGCATGCTTGGCCACCCGGTCTCCTGTATGCTTATCCCCCCTTGCCTCTGATGCTCCAAGTTCTTCAGAAAGCCTCTCGGGTGGGTTGCAGAATGATTCTCATTGCTCCTTTTTGGCCTCGACAGATCTGGTTCCCCTTCCTAAGGTCTCACTCGGTGAATCCCCCTTGGATTCTAGATCCCATTCCGATTCTGATATCTCATCCATCCTGCCTATCTCTTCCGAACCTGGACAACCTGAAGCTGACCGCTTGGCTGCTCCAATTCCACTCTTGATCAGGACTCCCGGTATTTCGTCCCCTGTTAAGGCGATCCTGGTGGCAGCTCATAAACCGTCCACTAGGAAAGTCTACCGTAGCAAATGAAAACGGTTTTCTTTGTGGGCGGAGCGGCAAGGCCTGAACCCCTTCACAGTTCTTCTCCCTTTAGTGCTTGATTTCTTAACCACTCTCTTTAACGATGGTGCCAGCAGTTCCACAGTCAAAGTACAACTTGCGGCAATTTCACATTATCACATTGGTCATGACTCCAGTCCACTCATGTCGGCCAAGTTGTGTAAAGTTTTCCTTAAAGGTACTTTCCTTCTCAGGACCCCTGTAAAACAAGCGGTTCCTCCCTGGGACCTTTCCTTAGTTCTCCAGGCCTTGACCACCCCCCCCCCTTCGAACCGGCGGCTACGGTAGATCTCAAATTCTTGTCATTCAAGACTGCCTTCTTAGTAGCCATTACTTCGGCCAAGAGAGTTTCAGAGCTCCAAGCATTATCAGCTAAACCTCCTTACTTGGTCTTTCATCCGGACCGTGTTTACCTCAGGACCAATCCGTCCTTTCTTCCTAAGGTAGCTTCTGAAGCAAACATTAATCAATCCATTATCCTCCCTGTTTTCTTTCCTAAATATGAAAACAAAGGTGAATACAAGCTTCACTCCTTAGATGTTCACAGGCAACTTAGATTTTATCTAAACAGAACGGCTGGTCATAGGCAATCCGACCAGTTGTTCATTTCCTTTGCTAAATTTAATTTGGGCAAACCAATTTCTAAAGTCTCTCTGTCTCGCTGGATTTCACAATGTATCTTATTGGCTTATCAAGCTTCAGGAAGGCCCGCACCGGAGGGTGCACACGCCCATTCAACCCGGTCAGTCTCTACCTCGGCAGCCTTTAAGGCTAGGATTCCTCTAGATGATATTTGTGCAGCAGCCACATGGGCTTCATCTCATACTTTTATTTCCCACTACAAGTTGGATCTTGCATCTAGGGGTAGAGCATCCTTTGGCTCCGCGGTGCTCCGGAATATCCTTCCATGATGGCCGCCCAAGATTCAGGTTGCTGGGGACTCTGTCCCACAGGTTGCAGACAAATGAATCTTCTACTTCAGATTTAGAAGTTATGTACTCACCATAACGTTCCATCTGAGTAGGTGTATTCATTTGTCTGCAACCATCCCGCCCTCCTATCCCCCTGGCCTTTCAGTTTCCTGCATATGGTGTGTTACCCTTTTCAGGGTGTTCTTGCTGTTGGCAAACTCGATCTGAGGTCATGAGGGTAGAGCAGGGCATTATGGGTGAGGGGATGAGCTGAGAGCTTGGATCCATAGCTGGTAAACCATGCCGGTTCGGATCCGATATCGGATCCATAACCCACAGGTTGCAGACAAATGAATACACCTACTCAGATGGAACGTTATGGTGAGTACATAACTTCTAATTTCTTCTGATGACCAGGCTTTACCCTTATCTACCTATGAGGATTCTGATGCAGAGGATTTCTCTTTTGGTGAAACCTTGCAAACTCTTAGGGAGCATTTTCGCTGGGAAAGCCAGGATTACTCTGATTTTAAAAAGAGGCTTAGGGATTTCTTATTCCTGCCCCAACATAGGCCTTTAGCTATTCCCCCTGTACTGGACATTGTTGTTGATGCCTTTTCAGAGTCTAGCTTGGCCCCTGACTCCTTACCTCCTGCTCCCAGAAAACCAGATAGATATTACAGGGTTCCCGACTCTCACAAGTTCCTCTTTAAAAATACTGCGGATCCTGAGACCATTTCACAGGGACCCAAGAGCATTAAGGCTACTACTGCCAAAAATCCTACCCCCTCTGATGGAGATTCCAGGGCGCTGGATAGATGGGGTAAGAAGGTATACACTTCTGCAACCTTGGCCATTAGGGCCTTAAATTGCCAGTTTCATATGTTAATGTATCAACAGCATATTATTGGATTGCTTAAACAGAAAATTATGTTGATTCCTGACTGTGCTGAAAAAAAGGATTTACAGGATTTAATGCATTCTGCTGAACAAGTTGGAAAACATACTTTGCAATCTGCTTTTGATTCACTAGAGGCATCTTGCAGGGCGGCTGTTACTGGGTCTATACTTAGAAGGCATGCTTGGTTTAAGGAGCAATCTTTGCCAGATCATGTTAAAGCTAAATTGCTGGATGCTCCCTTAAGGACCACCTGTTTGGCAACAAAGCAGAAGTAGTACTTAAAAAGATGGAGGAAAAAGCTAAATCTATGCAAACTGTTAAGGATTTCCTGCAAGTCCAGCCTCCAAGATTTAGTAGGCATTGGCCACTAAGAACTGGTCCTTTCCTGCCTCTACCAGGCCTTCTCAGTCCAAACCCAGAACCAGCAGAACACTCAGGCTTCAGTACCAAGGCACGCACAGGACTAAGCAGTGGGGGGCTCCCACTTCCAAAGCAGGGAGTAGTAAGACTCCTCCCCCCTATAGTAAACTGTGTCAATGACTCAACTTTAAAACTTCCAAGCCCTTCTCAACTGACTGCTCCTTTAGGGGGAAAGATTGCTCTGCAGGCAAAAACTGGGGACTCATTACCCAGGACAAATGGGTTTTAAATATAGTTTCCCAAGGATACAGATTCCACTTCCACACTTTACCAACCCCAAATGGTTGGCCAGATCTACCCTAAATCAGTGGGCAGAGGGTCAAAAACAAGTTCTCTCTCTCCCTTAAGTATAAGGGCTATTCAAACTGTCCTAGAAGAGGAAAGGGGACAAGGTTTCTACTCAAGACTTTTTCTGGTGCCCAGAAAAGACAACTCCTGGCGTCCTATTTTGGATCTCTCTATCCTAAACACATTTTTGGTGATCCCAAAATTCAATATGCTAACTCTTCAGTTGCTTCCTATGCTAGGCAAGGATGCCTGGCTGGCAACACTGAATTTAAAGGAAGCCTACCTGCATATCCCAATCAGGGAATCTTGCAGAAGATACCTACACGTCAAAGCAGGCTTCATGCACCATCAGTTCTCTGCACTGCCCTTTGGCTTATCTACTGTGCCCAGGGTATTCACAAAGTGCCTAGCTCCAGTCATTGCATTTTGTAGGCAAACAAATATTCAAATATACCCATACATGGATGATTGTCTAATTCAGGCAGAAAGCCAAGACATACTATTGAAGCATCTGGCGTTTGTACAAAAAGTGCTAACTTCTCTGGGGTACACCATAAATGAAAAGAAATCACATCTGGTACCCTGCCAACAAATTGTATTCCTGGGAGCAAGCTTGAATACAACTTCCCAGATGGCTTTCCTCATGCCAGAGAAACAAGTTTTGACAGCTTACTTCAAACTAATGGCCACAAAGACCCTGATATCTGCAATACAAATACTGCAAACCTTGGGGTCTATGGCCTCCTGCATTCTCCTAATTCCATATGCAAGCCTGCATATGAGGAAACTACAATGGTATCTAAAAAGCCTATGGTGTCAACATTCTCATGATCTAGAAGCAATGATTCCTATCATACCTTGCCTACAGTTAGAGTTCCTTTGGTGGGCAGAGGCCTGCCACCAAAACAAGGGACTGCCATTCACTCTACCCCCTGCCGCCCAAACCCTAACAACAGACACATCAGACTATGCATGGGGGGCTCACTTGGTAGGGAAGTGCATTCAGGGCAAATGGAACCCAAGTCAAATGCATCTGCATATCAATCAAAAAGAAATGTTAGCTGTACAGAATGCTCTGACAGCCTTCAAGGACCACATTCTTCCAGGACAATTAATGGTAAAGACGGACAACACCACTGTTATGTGGTACATAAACAAGTAGGGGGGAACCCACTCATACCCTCTCTGCAGACTAGCCGTGGCTCTGTGGAACACAGCCTTGAGCTACCAAGTGCACCTACAGGCTCAATTCCTGCCAAGAAAGCTAAATGCACTGGCAGATGATCTAAGCAGAAATCTCATGGACCCACACGAGTGGAAACTGGAACCAAAGACATTCAACATGTTGCTAAACAAATGAGGGAGCCCAGAGATAGACCTGTTTGCCTCCCCCAGAGCTACCAATTGGACAAATTCTGTGCAATGACTCCCCACAAACAAGCTTGGAAAGTGGATGCCCTGTCCATCACCTGGAAAAATCTATCAGTTTATGCCTTTCCTCCTCTGCCTCTCCTCTCCAAGGTACTACTAAAGATCAAACAGGACAAACCAAGGACAATACTGATTGCACCAGACTGGCACCCCAACACTGGTATCTCCTCTTGCGCAGTGTGTCACTGCTGGCACCTTGGCACCTGCCTCAGACCCCTACCCTGCTGTCACAGCAGAAGGGACAGATTCTGTACCCTCAGCTTCAAACCCTGAACCTGGCAGCCTGGCTAATTACCTGATCTCTCTGTTACCATCCCTCAGTAAACAAGTGTTGGATGTCATTCTGGAGGCAAGGAGGCCTAGTACTAGAAAATCTTATGCTGAAAAATAGAAAAGATTCTGTTCCTGGAACCAAACTCGAGATGGGCACAGCAGCGCCCAATTTACCTCAGATTCTTCAATACTTAACTGAGATGCTTCACAAGGGCCTCAGCCATTTCAGCTCATTACAACACAGAACCACCCCTCTTCTCTCATCCACTGCTCAAGCAGTTCCTCAGAGGGGCCAAAAACTTAAGACCACCCAGGAGAGCCCCTACTCCAGCCTGGGACCTTAACTTTGTATTGGAAAAACTTACTCTACCTCCTTTTGAGCCAGCTGCAAATGCAGAGTTGAAATTCCTTTCTTGGAAAACAGCCTTCCTTTTAGCCATCACTTAAGCAAGAAGGGTGTCTGAATTACAGGCCCTTATGGCAGTGGAGCCTTTCATCATCTTTCATGCGGACAGGGTGTCCCTCAGGACCAGTCCCTCCTTCATGCCCAAGGTAGTATCCAGTGTGGCTCTTAATCAGTCCATTCATTTGCCAACTTTCTTTTCTAATCCACAGAACAAAGGGGAATGGCTACTGCACTCCTTAGATGTGCACAGACAACTTAGATTTTACTTGGACAGGACTAAACTTTTCAGGAAATCTGAACAGCTGCTGGTGGTATTTGTTGCAGGAGCAGAGGGGAAGGCCATTTCAAAGCAAACCATTTCTAAATTGATAGGCCATTGCATTCATTTCTGCTATAAGCACCATGGAAAACCTATCCCACAGGGGATAAGACCACATTCAACCAGGGCTGCATCTACCTCTACAGCCTTCCTCAGAGGTGTCCCTACCAGGAACATCCTAGAAGCTACTACCTGGAGTTCTGTACATGCTTTCACCAAGCATTACCATTTGCCAATTTTCTCTAAATCCAGAGCTGGTTTTGCCACTGCAGTCTTGCAGGGCCTTATAGCTGGTCCTAATGCTATCTAAATTCCTCCTCCCATCCTTAGCTTTGGGAATCTACCCAAAAGTGATGAATGCAACAGTGAAACACGAAGAACATAGTATAGTTGTGTACACTTACCATAAATGTAGATGTTCGAGTGTATTCACTGTTGCAGTTGTGGTTACCCTCCCTCCAGCCCCCTGACTTCTTTTGGCTATACCTCTATTCCTTTTTGCTATGCTTAAAAGCTTTTTGGTGCATTTGCTTTTTTGTTGGAGGTATAACCTTGTGTATATATTTAATTGCTTCCCATTATGGGGGCACCTGACATCTGTAGCAAGAAAAACTGATGTAATGGTGTCGGCTGCATGCTTATACCCCTGACTACCTGATGTCATGGAAGATGAGACAGCAACCAATGCAGGACCCAAGACTTTGATAATCAGGTCAACTGAGGGCTACTGGAAGCAGATAACCTAAAAGTGATTACTGCAACAGTGAATACACTCGAGCATCTACATTTATGGTAAGTGTACACAACTGTACTTTTCCATGTGCCTTCTATCGAATGTAGTTGATGGCACTTGCAGAGCAGCAGGCTCTGCCTTTGCTCTTTATTGACAAACCTAGATGTATCTCTGTCATTTTATGGAGAACTTCATGATGTCCTTTTGGAATGCCTCTTATGACAGGTCCACTCTCTTAGGGATCAGAGTTAAGAAAATGCTTATTAGAAGTTGACAAGGGGGCAGAACCATGTCTGCTGTAGTTATCTGCTTTTCCACTCCTCAAAGGACATTCTTCCAGAACCAAAAAATGGTAAGAGACTATGGTTCTTCAAATCCCAGGGCTTTATACATGGCATTTCAGGAGATAGACCTCCCCTTCCCTGGGCAGAATAGGTAGTAGCTTCAGTGGACGTCGCCCCTGTGGCAGAGGTGGTCAGCAAAATCAGGAGATTTGAGGCTATTTTTCTTACAAACTCTTTCAGCTGTCCTGGAAATTTTGTCTGACTGCCACACTCTGGTGGCAGTCGGGGGGGCACTTGTCTCTGCATCTGCAAGCCTGCTTGGCCAGCTCGCAATATTCCTTGGTGCAGAGAATCATAATTAGAGCTTATTTTGTTCCCTTTGTTTTCCAACCTCAAAACAAGCCAAAAAAAAAGCAAAAACTTCCTGATGTTCCACCTAGTCAGAGGGAGGCAGAAGCCTTGGATTTCTTAAAGCTGCTAGAGAAATGAGTCATTCAAGAGGTCCTTTCAGCCAATGAAGGATCTGGGGTCTACTAGAAATTTTTTGATCACCAAATGCATAGCTGTGTTGCACCACATCTCAGACTGCAAGGGTTCTGGACATTTTAGATGACTGTCACCTGAACAGCAAAGTCCTAAAACTAACCGCTTGGTTTCTCCACTTTCAGTGATGGCCAGAAATTCCAGGCTTTCCCTCTTTGCTCCACATTTTGTCTTCCCCACAGAAAACAGGTACTAGAAAAGTCTATAGAAGTGGAAAAGGTTTTCCATTTTAGCTTCCTCCAAGGGTCTAGATCCTCTCTCAGTACCTTTACCTTTTATTTTGGATTTTTTTGGCAAGTTTGTTTCAAGAAGATGAGAATTTTTGTACCATTAAGATTCAGCTGACAGCTATTTGCAATTTTCATGTGAATAGAATCATACTCCTGCTGCCTCACTGAAGTTATCTAAGACCATGTTATGAGGGGCTTTCCTTCTTCAACCAGCATTAACAGACCCTGTTCTTCAAGTCCTAATGAAGCCCTCTTTTGAACCTGCAGCTTCAGTGGAACTTAGATTCATTTTTTGGAAAATGCTTCTCATAGTGAAGTTAAATCAGCTTGGAAGAATCCAGAACTGCAGGCTCTGTAATGTAATCCTGTGTATTTGTTTTTCCACAAGGGAAGGATTTCACTTTCATCCAATCATAATTTTCTTCCTAAGGTAGCTTCAGAATATGCCATAAATTGTGCCATTAATTTGCTAGTTATTTTTCTTATTTTTTAAACAAAGGAGAATATACCTTAACATTTGTTGGATATTCATTGCCAGATGCAGTTTTATTTACATGGCAACAAGAATTTCAGTAAAACTCAAACCCCCCCCCCCCCCCCCCCCCAGGCTAAATTGAGAGATATCGTTTCCAAGATCACATTAACCAGGTGGCTGTCCAGTTGTATTTCTTTTGTTTACAGTGCCAAGAGTTTGTCTTTACATCACAAAGCTAAAGCTCATTCTACTACTGCAGTTGCAGCCTACACAGCTTACTTTGCTAGAATGCCCATTGATGACATTTGTGCTACAGCTACTTTGGTCTACTGTTCATTATAAGCTGGACCTGCAGTCTAGGTCCTGGCTTCCTTTGGCTACACCATCCCCTGGAATATCCTTCCACAAGACCTCCCAGAGATTTTATTAGCTGGGGATGCTGTCCCAGTAGTTGAGGTGAATGGAAAAGACACCAGATATGAAAGTTATGTACTCACCATAGTGCTAGATCCATGTTGTCTTCTTCTGTCCATGTCAAACTTCCCTCTTCCATCCCCCTACCAAACTGTCACATGTATGGTTCCCAATTGAGCATATTGGACACGTCCTGGAGCCTTGTCTTATTTACATTCTGGTACTGTGTCATTGTTTATTTCAGGTACCATCTTGCCTTTTTCATAATTTCATAAGGGGTCCAGATGGAGAGATGATAAGTCAGCAAGTGAAGGGGAGTATTATTGCTGAAACTGAATTCATCCTCAAGTCTTGGTGAGTGCCTTCGAGAGGTAGACCCTGTTTTTCACAAAATCTCACCAAGACGACACTGATATATAGACTGTATTTATATAGCATATATCATGGGCAGAAGAAGGGTAAAAATTAAAACAGATAGCTAGGTGCACAAGATCCAGGATAAAAACTGCCCAATCCTGGTAGGCACACTGGTGCCAGGACTGGAAAAGATGACAGTGTAGAATCCTCAAAATATGGAAACATTCCTACAATGCGGCCTGGCCAGGCCAGGCCCAGGGGGGAGGATGGCCCCCCTGCTGTAGAAGGGAAGTAGTAGTACACAAAAATCACAAAAACTGTTAAGCCAAAGAAGTGTCATAAAGACTATTGAGGATAAGAAAGAAATTATGTATTGTTAAAATTTTGCAAAAAGCCCAGAATTTCTAGACACAAGATATATAAAATGATTAAGAGAGAAATTAGAGGAAAGAAAAATACTTCCACAAGAAAAACTGTCAGAAGCTTCAAATAAAAATTTGTATTCATTAATACAACAGATTTATGAAAAACAGTATATGTAGTTCAAGAAACTTTGAAATGTTTGGAAAAAGAAGCATCTGAGGAAGTGAGAAAATATAAACAAAACCTAGAGGGTTTTGAAAATTATAAAAAAGAAATATGGACATGGGAAAGAAAGAGATATTTGATATGGTGTAATATTTATGCAAAGGAGAAAGCCAAATTAATCAATATAAAGGAATCAGCCCCAACAATATTCAAAGAGAAATACAGACAAAGGCATCCAGATATGGAAAATTTTACAATAAAAACAATAAAAAATATATATATCACAAAGAGGGAATGTAGAAAAGAAGATTAGTAAAATAGAAGTTGAAATTATGGAGTGCCTGCGAAGTTAAGGATTTGGTGTAGAAGATATAGCACAGGTTACATCACACCATAATGGAGTGAGTCCCCAAAGTAAGGAGAAGTAGAAAGAGCAAGAGACATCTGAAGAAGAAACATGGACATGGGAAAGAAAAAGACATTTAATATGGTGTAATATTGTTGCTAAGGAAAAAGCAAAACTAACCAATACAAAAAGAACAGCACCAAAGATATTTCAAGAGAAATACAGGCAAAGGAATCCAGACATGGAAAGCTTTACAATACAAAAAAATAAGGAGACAAAGAAGAAAAGTAGAACAGGAGATTCGTAATGGAGAAGTTAAAGAAATAGAGACTGAGGTTATGAAGTACCTGTGAAGTGAAGGATCCAGTGTAAAAATTTATTTCAGAAAGCACCACAACAGGATAGAGCAAATGGCTATCTAAATTAAGGGGAAAACACTAGAACAGGAAGCAATTGGTCAGGTGCCATATGAAGATATTTTGTAGCCTTCCACAGGTAACCAGTATAAACGTTCACTTGAAGCTGCACAGCAAAGGAAGGAACAGAAAACTGTGGAAACTGATGCAGTCAATGTTGAGGAGTGATAGGCTAGTGAGTTCCCATATGACAGAGCAACGGATGGCACAGGATGAAATTGAAGAGACTGTGCCACAGGAAGATGCTATAGAACTTTCTATAGAATGCCCGCAGGAAATGGAAAACAAAAAATGTGCCCTCAGTTTAGAAGAAATTGAGATAAGAAAAGAGTTGCTTGATTTAATAGACATAGATAAATATATTAAGATCAATGAAAAAAATAGACTGCAGAGGGTCAATAAAACCAAAAAAGTCAAAAGTCAGAAGTTTGATAAAACAAATGAACACAGTAATTAGGACTGTCCATAGAGATCCATGGGATATAACAGAAATAAACAGGATATACTACTGTGCAGCTAAATTAATAACTGATAAAAGTTCTATCACAAGAACAGAGGGTAGTAAGGGAAAGGAAGGGGAGAAATCGAATACCATCATGGAAGTATTGAATAGAGAAAACTATAAAGCAGTTAAGACAAGAAGTGTCACTGTTAGAAAAATATAGAAGAGGGAATAGATCAACAAAAATACTAAGAAAGATAGACGTGATAAAAGCAATGTGCAGTATTAGAACAGACCAGGGTCTATCTTGTACTGTCGCAAATAAACTAAAAAATCTCAGCACAGGTGGAAAAACTTAGGAGATACGCAGATAAATATAAAGGAAAAGTACAAAATAAGCAGTTTATTGATGACCCAAAAAAGTTTTATAGTAAACTGGGAAACTAGGTAAAAGGAATTTAAAGACCGCCAAAAAAAGAAGAAATAGATACATTTTGGAAAAGTATCTATGAAGATCCTGTGGAACATAACAAAGATGCTAAATAGATATAAGAAGTAAAAGAAAGAATAAGACGTTTAAAGGTACAGGGTATGAAATGGGATGAAGTAAGAGCTAGAGAGTTTGAAACAAAGTTAAGAAAATCCTTTACTTGGAAAACTCCAGACCCAGATGAAGTACCTAACCTTTGGTTAAAAGTATTAGCATCTTGCACGAAGATTTAGCCATGAGTAAGAACTATTTATATGCGCACCCTGAACAGGCAGCAACCTGGCTAACAACAAGAAAAACAATGCTCCTACTTGAGTGTACCTGCAAGCTACCCTAAAAATTATAGACCAGTAACTTGCCTTCCAACTATGTATAAACTATATATGGGAAGTGATGCTGGCAATGTTTATAGTCATTTAGAAGAAAACTCAATTATGGCAGTAGTACAAAAGGGCAAGAAAAGAAAGTCATTTGGAAGAAAGGATCATTTTTTGTTAAATAAAGTCATAGTAGGGAACTGTAAAAAGGGGAAGAATCTAAGTATAACATGGATTGACTACAAAAAGGCATTTGAGAGTATCCCACATTCATGGATAAGAGAGTTCTTGGAAATGTATAGGATGCTCCCTACACTGATCGAATATATTGTAGTGACCATGAAACAGTGGCAGACCACTTTGCAATTAAGCCATGATAAAGGACAAATTATTATCCCAGAGATAAAAATTCAAAGGCGGATATTCCAGGGTGAATCTCTGTCACCGCTGCTATTCTGCCTTGCCCTTAGCCCACTAAATTGTCTACTTAACAGCTTAGGCCATGGCTATAATTTGGCTCCTGGAAAACAGCAAAGTATAAAGACTTCTCATCTTCTCTTTGTCGATTATTTAAAACTATATAACTCATCAGATGAGGAACTGAAAGCACAACTACAAGCTGTCAAATCTTTTTCAGATGATATAAGAATGTCATTGGGTCTTGATAAATGTGCAAAAGCAAGCTTTAACGCAGGAAAACTGCAGCATCAGGAAAACATCAGTTTGGGACAAGAATGTGATATAAAAGAACTTGAGCAAGAGGGGAGTGTATAAATATTTAGGAACTGATGAAGGATCGACAATAAAACATGAACAAATGAGAATAAAACTTGGTAAGGAATACTTTAGAAGACTTAAATTAATCCTGAAAACAGCACTGACATCTATAAAAAAATCCAAGCTATAAACCAATTTGCTCTTCCTGTCCTATCTGACAGTTTTGGAGTGATTGACTGGCCCCAAAATGTGTTGGATAGATTAGACAGGAAAACAAGAAGGATTCTTCATGCTCACCAAATGGTTTATAAAAATCATTGCATACCAAGATTATATATTCCCCGTTCCAAAGGAGGCATGGACCTCCTTGAAATTGATTACATGTATAGATCCGCAATCATGGGACAACACACAAATCTGCTGACTTCACAAGACCCAAATGTAGTGAAAGTTTTGAAATATGAAGAGAATAAGTCTAAGATGTTTTTTCTTCTTAATCTAGCAGAAGCGTATTGGCGTCAAGCAGGAATGGAAATCAAATTTAGAAGCAGATAAAAATCAGGCAGCAACTGAATGTGCTAAAAACAAAAGAAAGAATATAAGGTGAAGGACCAGACGAGAAGGCAAGAAATGTGGAAAAAGCATAAATGTAGTTCCAAGTATAGAAAACTTCTGGAAGAACCTCATGTTGATCAGGAATGAATGCAGGAATGGTTAAGGAGATGCGTCTTCAAACCAAGAGATGAAAGTTTAATATTGGCGGCCCAAGACAGTGGGCTGCATACACGCAAAGTGCATTGAACAAGTGGGAGAAACAGACAAATGTAGGTTTTGTAAAACCGAATTGGAAACAGTCACACCTCGTTGCTGGTTGTGACATACTAGTGGCAGAAGAATTGTATACTGAAAGGCATAATAATGTGGCAGGATTCTTGTACTGGCGATTGTGCAAACATTATGGTATTGAAGTGGCTGAAAAACACTGGAAACATGAGCCACATAGCATAAAAAAAAATGATGAAGTTTACATCACATGGGATCATCCATTACCAACAGTTCAAAAGATAGATGCTAGAAAATCAAATATAGTTGTCATTGAAAAGAAAACAAAAGTAGCATTGATCATTGAAATCGCCACACCCAGTGACTACAGTGTCAAGGGTACAGAGAGAGACAAAGTCATAAAATATCTGGATTTGCAGGCAGAAACGAGAGCGATGTGGAAGATAGATACCCAGACAGTCCCAATAGTGGTAGGAGCAATGGGTCTTATAAAAAATAATCTACAATCATATTTAAATATGTTATCAATACATACAACTCCGTACAAATTGCAGGGTCATTACTGCGCACATTGCGGGTGCTGCGAAGAGCACTTCTGGCTGACATCAAAGATTGAAACAATACTAATTTCATGAACTTTAATCGTACTTTGACTTAGGAATGGGGTCCATTCCCATCATGGTATTAGAAACCCAAAAGATTTGGAGAAATTGAAAAAAAATGTAGGTAAGTGTCTTTCATATAGCTAGGTAAACTCAGTTTGAGGAACTGTAAAGATGAATGGGAATTATCGATAAAAGGAGGATTCAGCTTCGGATCCAAAATACCTAATATTTGAGTCAGATGTAAGAAGAAATACAGATTTAGCATTATGGTAAGTACATAACTTTCATATCAAATGTTGTCTGTTTTTGTCCAGTTCAACATTTGGGTTGTCTGATCTGATCAGATCTGACCTCGGTACCTTCTTCCAGAGCTGTGGATCTGAGGCTCTGACTCCCTACCTGTAATTCCCTCCTGTCACTAAAATACCTCAGATCTCTTTTGCTGCCTGAAACTTCCAAATGTGTGTCTGAGAACTCTGCTTTTCATAATAAGTGAAAGTGTCCTTTTTCATACAATAATATATATTTTTGATTCCTCCCTTCCCTTTTATTATAGTTAGCATAGTTAGTAAGATAGTATAACTGTGTAGTTATAGCTTTAGATATGGTTAGATAAATATAAGATAATTGTTAGAAAGAAATTAGCTGTTAGCTTTTCGATGCGTCTTTTTTCTAGATATGTGTTGTGTGCTACTTACTAGCTTTTAGGTTTTCAATGCGACTGTTTTCTTAGATAAGTATAGTGTGTTAATTGTTAGAATTTAATTGTTCACTACAAATTTTTTAATGTTAGCGAAACTTAAAGGGTTTAAAAAGTGTTCAGCTTGCAGACACAAAATTCCCCCTCAAGACCCGCACACTCTATGTGTAATTTGCACACCTTCAAGATGACCGTGATATTTATGCTGATTTTGAGTCCAAGGCTATTCAAAACAGAAAAAAAAACTTGATCTGATGTCTATCTTCATTTATCCTTGACATATGGGACTCTGTTCCAGCTCTTGGAACCGGCAAAGCCATTATAATAGCTTGTGAGAACCAAAAACGTTTGAGCTAAGTCCCTACCCAGAATGCCCCTCTCTAGATTACCTCAGATCTCATTTGCCGCTCTTCTACATGAGACGTATCAGCCAAACTCTCTCTTGAGCTAAGTATATTTTTCTTAATTTTTATTAGAAACTTGGTTAAATCTATTTTGCCTACCCAGTTAACTTTTTCACCATCTATTGGCTTTTACTATCCCTCTCCTTTACACTTTGGTGTTCTTCCCTAACATTGTTGGTAGTTTTTCTCTGTTACAGTTGTAGTCGGATATTTCTATTTCTATTTTGTGAGTTGGTAGTTTTTCTCTGTTACAGTTGTAGTCGGAGATTTCTGTTTCTATTTTTGAGTGAGTGTGGTATGTACCCTCTTATCTCATGGTATCTGTTCTACCATCATTGGTAGCTCTATCCCTTTACACCCTACCGGTTGGTAGTTCTGACCTACCATTGTTGGTAGCCTTTTCCTCCTCTTCTTACTTCTTTCCTGAGTGTGTGTGTGTGTGTGTGTGTGTGTGTGTGTGTGTGTGTGTGTGTGTGTGTGTGTGTGTGTGTGTGTGTGTGTAGCTGTAGCTGTGAGAGTGTTTTTCTGCCAGTTGATATTTTTATGTTTTACTAGTCAACATGGCAGATAAACGCAAAGGGACAACTGGATTTAAACAGTGTTGTGATTGTGGGAAAAAAAATGCCCAATTCTGATCGGCATTCATCTTGTGTCTATTGCTTGGGCCCGGTACATTTACAAGAGGATTGCGATATTTGTCAAGCCTTTAGTCACCAGGCTGTCATAGAAATGAAGAACAAACATCTTTTAATGAGGTTATGTCCAGTCAGTCTAGGACATTCAAATCTGATGTGTCCTCCCCTTCCTCTTCTTCTTCTAAAATTGAATATGGAACGAAGAGCAGTCTCTCAGTGTTGGTGTCCCATTTGGCTCCGGCACACAAGAGACCTAAATCTTCAGTTTCCACACACACTGCAGAACTGAAGTTAAGTGCTAGAAATCCTACTGTACCGACTGTGGTGACCAGTTCTGCACCACAGGTTTCCGTGCCGACCACCACAGTGCCGACTGTCCATGTGACTTCTTCCCCGTCAGTGCCGGTCCATTCTACAGTGTCATCTGTAATTTTGGAGCTGGTTCCTTCCACGGTACCATCAGTAACTTTGTAACCAGGATTTATTTCAGTTATCAGGTCAGGACTAAGTATTCCCCCTTAATAGATTCCTTTGTGGGACACCTTCCAAGGCCCTTTTTAGAGAGACCGGAATCCCCCTCAACATTCTCTGTCCGTTCCTTTAGGAGTCTGACAAAAATCAGTCAAGGTCGTGAGATTGGTGGATCAGCTCCTCATGGCTAGGGGTCTTTCACTCTCTTCCCAGATTTCAGTCTCTTCTGGAGACAGGACTTTCTCTCCAAGGACTCCACCATACATTCCTCCTCTAACCTCCACTGAGGTGTTTAAGACCACAGCTCCAATTTCCCCGGTTGCAGCTGTTCCGATGCCGACAGTATTTCTGTCTTCAGCTCCAGTGTCTGACTTCCTCAGTTCCTTTGGAACCACCAGACTCCCAGGGCCCTAGCTCCGCTGCTTCCTTCGTGGGCTCTTCCTCGGCATCGACCTCAATGGTGGTCACCTTGGAGTAGGGTGGGACCATGGTTCTGAGGTTGTCCTTCTCAGTTCTGGGCTCCCATCCCTCTTCAGGGGGCCTGCCTTCCAGGTCATGGAGAGGGCCTTGGCCTCTGCAGGTTCTCAGATGGTCCCTTCCCAATCTGAGCATTTTCCCAGGACTCACTCTTGTCCAGAGGTTCCACCAACCTCCATGCCCGGACAATGAGCAGCGAAGCTGCAGGACACCCTGCCTACGGCCTTACCTCTTCCGAGTCCTCCACAGAATTTGCCACTGAGGAGGTGCCCTGGAAGATGACGTTTAAGAGGAAACACCTAGATTCTACAGAGGAATCGGTCACAGAGGACAGCTTTCGGTGCTTTCCCCATCTACCTCTTTGGTGACCCTGCTTGCTGACGATCTCATTAAGTTGATCACACAGTGGCCATGGAAGGCCCATGATTCTGTAGAGCCAATCCCCAGGAGACCAGACAGAATTCTTTCAGCGCCAGAGGACCATCAGTATTGGGCCAGGGGTTTAGCAGTAGATGCCATGGTGGTTGCGGCAGCCACAAAGAAGGAACTTGCAGAGGAGAGTTTCACTGTTCATTCACCTAGTCGAGAGACCAGAACGATGGACAGGTTTGGAAAGCGTGTGTATGTTTCTTTGACTTTTGTCTTATGGTCGTTGAACTTCATGACATACTTCACCAGACTCCAGAGGGATATGATCAAAGTGCTCCCAGATACCCTTGCAGGAGCTGTGGCTGAGGAGGGACAGGATAAAGTAGCCTCCCAGTTTGCTCTCCTGGAATCTACTTCTAACTCGTGCATGAGGCTAATTCTGCATTCAGCTGAAGGGACGACTAGGGCAGTGGGTTCCGGCATAGCCATAAAGAGGCATGCCTGGATGCACTTGTATGAATTTGCGGAGCCATTTAAGTCTATGTTCATAAGTGCTCCATTTGACAGATCATCCCTTTTTGTCCCCAAAGTTAAAGGTACTTTGGCCAGGTGTGAAAAGGAATGAAAGACCTTGTCTGCAGTGGGTGTACATTTCTCTACTCCCCAGTGTTACTACTCCAGGAACCAGAGGAGTGGAGAAAAACCAAGGGCCTTTCAAGGACACACGTGGCAGCGGCTTCCCCTGGGTCAGAGGGAGTGCTCTAATGGAAGATGCTGATCTCGCTGCAGAAATGGTCTGCAGAATTAAGGCTCCAGAGATTCCTTCTCAGGGAAACCCTACCAGCACTCCTGAAGGGGAGCCCAATTGCTTACCTCTGGAGGCAGCTGGGGAAAGACTATCCTTGCACTCATTAGCCTGGCGACAAATAACCACAGGTATTTGGGTGCTAAGGATCATTGCCAGAGGGTACTACATTCCCTTCATACTCACTCCAAGAACAGGAAGAAGAATCTCTGATATTTCACCCAGTCAGAGGATGAGGCAGCTCTGGAAATTCAAAGGCTGCTAGAAAAAAGAGCCATCCAGGAAGTCCCACCAGACCAGATAGGATCTGGATTCTACTCAAGGTTCTTTTTGGTGCCAAAAAAGGCAGGGGACTGGAGACTGATTTTGGATCACAGCCTTTTAAACAAGTTTGTTCAACAGACAAAATTATAGATGGTCATTGTTCAGTCTATTCTTCCCTTTTTAGGGAAAGACAATTGGATGTGCTCTATAGACCTCCAGGATACGTTTTACCACATAAAAATGAACAAGTGCTCCAGAATGTTCCTCTGCTTCTGGTTGGGATCCAGTCACTATCAGTTCAGAGCTCTGCCCTTCAGTCTCACCACAGCCCCTTGGGTGTTCACCAAGTGTATGGCAGCAGTAGCAGCTCACTTGAGACTGCACGCATTCCATATTTAGATGACTGGCTCATCACCACTCCCACCAGGCATATACTAGAACAGACAAGAGATTTTGTTCTACATACTTGCACTTGGATAGGTATCATGGTGAATCATACCAAATCCCAACTAAGTCCAACTCAACAATTGGAGTTTACAGGAGCCTGCCTGGTACTACCTCATGCATAGCATCCCTTCCCCTTCTCAGATTGCAGAAGATAAGGTCCCAGGTGGAAGTTATTCTCTCTAATGACAATGTACCTGCTCTGTTAGTTCTAAAAGCTCTAGGATCCATGGCAGCTGCCGTCACACTGATTCCATTAGCAAGATTTCACATGAGATGTCTGCAGTAGCTTCTAGCCTCCCAGTGGTCCATCCTCACTTATCCCGTGACGCATCTCATCCAAATCACCAACCACTGAAAGAAGGACTTATCCTGGTGAATGGAATCAGAGGAAATTCTTTTAGGCCGACCCTTTCTTTCACCCCACCCCAAGGCCATAGTGACCATGGACGCCTCCCAGAAGGCTGGCGGGCATTATCTGGGCAGAACAGTCCAAGGCACTTGGTCCCCGATGGAGGCCAATCTGCACATCACTGATCAGGAACTGAGGGCAGTGCTCTTAGCGTTGCAAGCCTTCCAAGCTTCCCTCCCTCTAGGAACAATTGCGATTCAGTCAGACAACATGTCAGTAGTCTGGGATATCAACAAATGGGGTGGAACCAAGTCTTACCCCCCATGTCGAGAAGCTTTCAGAGTATGGCAATGGGCGATCTCTTCTCACCACTTTCTGATAGCAGCACACATTCCGTGGAGCTCAAACGTGATAGTGGACAAGCTGAACAGATACATAATCCTGCTTCATGAGTGGTCGCCCAATTCCAGAGTGGCGAAGGAGATTTTTCGTCACTGGGGCCAGCCTTGCTGTGACCTATTTGCATCACTCCCTGAACAACAATTGCAGCAGCTACTTTGCCCTAATTCCCCCTCAGGGGGAGTCCCTGAGAGATGCCATCCTTCACTATTGGCCCTCGGGTCTGCTCTATGGCTTTCACCCCATTCCACTAATGCCTCACTTCTTGAAGAAAGCCATCAGGTTGAAGTGCAAGGTAATTCTTATTGTTCCATTTTGGCCTCAGCAAGTTTGGTTCCACTTTCTTTGGCCTCTTCTAGTTCACCATCCATGAACTCTGGACCCAGATCCAGACCTCCTGTCCCATCTGCAGGGACTAGTTCACCTCAGTCAGAAAAACCTCAAGCTTACAGCTTGGTTCCTCCAATTCCATTGATCACCAGGCAAAATAATTTTTCGAACCAGACCGAATAGATTTTGTTGGCTTACCATAAGCCTTCCACTAAGAAGCATTACCTCAGTAAGTGGAAAATATTTTCTATTTGGGTACGCAATAGGGGAATTGATCCCTTTTCAGCACCAGTTGAAAAGGTTTCAGAATTCTTAGCTACGCTTTTCGAACAAGGAGTTTCTTCTTCTACCATCAAAGTTCAACCAGCTGCTATTTCCAACTTTTATGATGGTTTTGAAGAGCATTCCTTAATTTCACATAGGTGTATAAAGTTTTTATCAAAGGAATTTTGATATTAAAACCACCTTATAGGGACCTTCTCGTTCCCTGGGATCTTAATATGGTTCTACAGTTGGTCCATTCCCGTTTTGAGCCGGCAGCTACTTGTGACTTGAAGTTCCTTTCATGGAAGACTATTTTGTTGGTAGCCGTTACATCCGCCAAAAGAATTTCAGAGATTTATGCTTTATCTTCAAAACCTCCAAATTTGATTTTTCATAAGGACAGGGTGTCGCTAAGAACCAACCCATCCTTTCTTCCAAAAGTAGTATCGGAAACTAACATTAATCACTGCATTGATTTACTAGTCTTCTTCCCTAATTTCTCTAACAAGGGAGAATCTTTACACTTACTAGATGTTCACAGACAATTGTGATTTTATCTCAGCAGAACTAAGGAATTTAGGAAGTCGGACCAGTTACTTGGCTCCTTCTCAGGTCCATCCATAGGTATACCAGTTTGAAAAGTCACTTTATCTAAGTGTTAAGGGAATGTATAAGTTTCATCTACAGTAGGAAAAACCTCCAATTACCAGCCCCAGTGAGAACGCATTCTCCAAGGGCAGTAGCCACATCTGCCATTTTTCACTCAAAGGCTTCCATGAACGAAATATGTGCAGCAGCAACATGTGCTACTCCACATACCTTTATCACTCATTACAAATTGGATCTGGTCTTCACGGGAAGAGCGCCTTTTGGCTCTATGGTGCTCAGGAATATCCTTCCATAAGTCCTCCCAGGATACAAGGTAGCTGGGGACTTTGTCCCATATGTCAAGGATAAATGAAGATTGATAACATCAGATAAAGAAGTTATGTACTTACCATAACATTCCATCTGTGTTGTAGATCCTCATTTATCCTTGATGCCCTCCACCTCCTTCCCCCTCCTTCAGACTCCTTGGAGGAACGGACTCTAGTCCTGGTTATTTGTTGTTTCATATATGACCTTGGACATAGCCTCTTCCTTTGAATAAGACTAGTTTTCCTGTCTTCCTTTATAGCTGCAAACTTTATCTGAGGTAATCTAGAGAGGGGCATTCTGGGTAGGGACTTAACTCAAGGGTTTTTATTTCTCTTGAGCTGTTATAACAGCCAAGCCAGTTCCAAGAGTCGGAACCAAGTCCCATAAACGAAGATCAACAACACAGATGGAATGTTATGGTACGTACATAACTTCTTTTTTTAAAAGGATTGCTCCCCCTCAGACAGGGTGTTAGTCTTCTTCCTCTGTAATGATGTATTCTGCTACTAGGCCAGGTTCAGCTTCCCCAAGCAGTAAAACAGGAAAAAGGAAGAAAAAGGAAACAGAGAGAATTCTAAGGTGAAATAAAAAGAAGTAGAACATTTTACAGAGAAATGATCTGAAAAGAGAAAATTGAAAGAGAAAAGTCTGAGAAATCAAGGAATAGGTCTCCGGATCTGACTGATCCTTCGGGTCCAGCATTCAAAAGACCAAGGAAATCAAATCCATCAACTAGTCAGAGCTAAACTTCCTTTCCTCATGCTAAATTCTCACTGTAGCCAGTGATCCATCAGCTCCATTCTCCTGTCTTAACAGAAACGACAATTCTCCAGACCCCCATTGATCTCATCATCATCAAGGTTGGCCCGATCCAGCAGAAGCCTTACTGAAATGGACTTTGACCGTATGATGAGGAAATTCTTAAGGACATAAATCCAACTGGGAATCCTGTTGGTACCACCCCTGAGGAGAACTCCAGGTACAGGCCCATCTACCACTTCCCCCTCTTCTCCAGTACTGGTTCACTCTTCAGACCTGGTTCCCATTGGCCTGAACCTGTCTGGCACACCTCAGTCAGATCTGACAGTTTGAGGAATTTTGTTGTCAACTACATCCCTTACTGTCTCGACTCTGATTCTTTCAGATTGAGATGACTATTGGAGCTGAAACATCGATGTTGGGTTCCTGGTGGTGGAGTTGACTCTGAAGTTTTCAGAGCCGTCTCTTCCTCTTGGGGCCTCAGCACTTGATAGCTCGGGTAGAAGGTCATCATCTGAGCAAATCTCGATTAGACCAGGAAAAGTTCCTGAGACTTTGGATGGGGGAGCACTGCATCGGGTCCAATTGCAGTGTTTGCTTTTCAGTCTGTTGAAAGGCCTTCCTGGACCAAGAAGGCCATTCTGGACCTCAAGTTCAGATCTGTCCAGACTTGCAGTGTATCCTGTGACTTATTCCTCTCATTCCAATCATTGAGGACAGTCAGTACCTGTAAAATTGGAGGATACTTGACACTCAAGTTACCAGTCTGATGTGGACCTGCCTCCTGAGGCACCGCAGAGACAAGGTCCTAGGAGACAGATGTGCAAACGGAAGCACCTTTCCTGAGCCTGTCACTGAATACACAGATTTGGATCAAGATGAAGGTCCCTCTATATCCCGCCCTTAAAGACACTGCATTTGATGACATTCTAGAACTGATAAAGGGGGGGTTAAGTCACTGAAACCCCTTCTCCAGATGAATCTATGTTCCTCTACGCTTTTGATATTGGCTTATCTGGGTCCTGGGTGGTACCCCCCCCCCCCCCCCCACAGATGCCTTCATAAATCTTGTAACACACCGGACATGGAAGGACTTTGACTGGTGAAACCCATCCCCAAAAAATCTGACAAAATTCTAGTAGCACCAAAAAACAGGAAACATTGGATTAAAGGATCACCAGTAGATGTCATGGTAGTAGCAGCAACCGCAAAAAAGGAATTGTTTAAGGAGAGTTTTTCTGTTTATCCCCTTAACAGGAAGTCAAGTGCATTGGACATAATAGGGAAAGAGACTTGTGCTTCAGTGACTTTCGCATTCATAGTCCTGTATTACCTTGTACATATGACTCTTTTCAGAGGGACCTGACCAAGGAGATTTCCAAGTCAAGTCAAAATAAACTTTATTGTCATTCAGACCCATGCACAGTGCGAGTTAAGCAAAGATGTTACGTTGTCAGTCTCGCCTTCATTCTTGCTGGATGGGTTCGGAGCCGATCCTTGGCTCCGACTCGGACACTTACTAAAGCTCGAGAGCTTATTTTACCGGCTCTAGGCAACCCTATATCCCATGATGCTAGGCGATAACTCCCCAGATCTCGTTTGCCGCTTCCGCTTGCGAGATGCATTTTTTTTACCGGCTCCTGGTAAGTCTTTATACATATAGTATTCAGTCACCCTTTTGAGTTAATTTTTCAACCAGTTGTCCTTTTTTCAATAGTTAGCAACTACCTTTAACTCTATTACTGTTTTATACCTTTCCTAAATTTTCTTAGGGATCCTGTGGAGTGTTTGGGTGTGTCAGTATCCCTATTAACATTTTTATTGTTATTTTATAGTTTTTTGAGAGTGTGTGTTTTTCTTTTACCTTTGTGAACCCTCGACACTGTTATGTCGAAGGAACCAAAGGAAACTAAGGTCTCAGGCTTTAAGAAGTGTGACTCGTGCTGTCAGAAAATGTCTCTGACAGACGGTCACACTTCTTGTGTTTACTGCCTGGGACCCCTGCACCTGCAGGACTCTTGTTCTGTATGTCATGCATTCAGTCCAAGAGTCCTGCAGGAGCGCAGGAACAAACTTATACTGAGGGGCTTGTTAAAGCCCGAGGGCTCCCCGACTAAGTCTGCGTCGGGGAGGCCCTCGAAACCAGCAAAACCGTCGGCTCCAAGTACTAAGCCTTCGGCTGCTGGCTCCTTGTCTGTGCCTAGATCGGCTCCGGCTGGAGCCGATCCCTTTGAGTCACAGGTTCTGGTCTCGGCACCACTCGATGCCGATACCTCTGAGCCCATGCTTTCACTGTTGGCTCCGGCTGGAGCCGACATGTCCTCGGCTCCGTTGGCTCTATCCAAGAAGAGGTCAAGATCCCCTTCATTGGAGTCCATCCATTCGGCTCCGAGATCTCCCCTGCTCTCGGAGCGGAGCCATCGGAGCCGATCTTCTCGGTCGTCCAGACTTTCAGATCACGACCTTGAGAGAGTGGTAAGTAGGCTGTTAGTCTCAGGCATTGGCCCAGATGATCTCTAGCCCGTCTCATCAGATGGTAGCTATTACGACTCCACCTAATTTTCCTCCTTCGACTCTCCCTCAGAGTTCGGAGCCGGAGCTCCTCGGAGCCGTGACTGTTGTGGCGTCGGAGCCGATACCTCCCCCTTCGGCTCCTTCGTCTTCCGCTCCGATCTCCTCCTTGATACCTTCATTGGACGGATCCGGGCGCCTGATCTCTCTCATCGGCTCCGAGGGGGCGAGTGGCATCAGACCATTGTCCGACCCCGTTCTCCCTCTCGGAGCGTCGGCGCTGGTGAGCTCGGCCCCGACATTGGCCTCTGAGCCTTCCCTGTCGGTGCGGCCTGGGGTTCCTACCTCTTCGGAGCGGGGGCCCTCTGGCTTTTCTGATAGGGGAGCCTTCGAGGTGATGAGGAGCGTACTAGCCTCAGGGCATAGTCAACGGTCAGCTCCATCAGCTCCTCCCACTACAGTGCCTGCTGATTTCGCTTCCCACTCTCTTGCTCCCGGACCCAGAGATCCAACACCTCAGGTTTCCCCACTGGGAATTTCTTCCTCTTCCGAGGCTTCTCCTGACCTGTCAGCGGAGCCTCCGCGTAAGAGGACATGTAAGAGGAAGCATGTGGACTCCCCTGAGTCCATTACATCTGACACCAACTTGGATGAGTCGGAGGGATCCCCAAAGTCCCCCTCTGAGGATGTCTATTTCTCAGACATCCTAGAAATCCTAAAGCAGAGGGGGAACTGGTCTTCCCTTAATCCTTCCGAGGACGAGTCGGTGTACCTGGAGGCGTTTGGTTCTCGACCCTCCACCTCCTGGGTGTCTCCGCCTTTCGACCCCCTTATGGAAGTAGTGGCTCGGAAGGCGTGGTCGGCCCCGGATTCGGTGGAACCCACTCCTCGGAGGCCATCTAAATTCATCACAGCACCAGTTGACAAGCAATTCCTAACAAAAGGTGTACCGGCGGATGCCATGATGGTGGCTGCAGCCACCAAGAAGGAACTAGCTGATCCTTCAGTACCTATCCATCCTCCTAATAAGGATTCCAGGACCATAGATAGGTACGGTAAGCGGATGTTTTCTTCAGCGACCTTTGCCATGCGGTCGCTGAATTACTTGTGTCACTTCACCCGCCTTCAGAGAGATATTCTCAAAGAGTTGGGAGAAGTCTTACAGGATCCATCAGCTGCT
Organism: Protopterus annectens; assembly: GCF_019279795.1. Classification (NCBI taxonomy): domain Eukaryota; kingdom Metazoa; phylum Chordata; order Ceratodontiformes; family Protopteridae; genus Protopterus; species Protopterus annectens. Next base: position 1,993,432,147 of record NC_056739.1, read on the forward strand.
AGGTCCCAGGATAAAATAAACTCACAGCTTGGAACCCTGAACTCGATTGTTAACTCCTCCATGTGTCTAATTTCATATGCAGCCGATGGAGCGAGTAGGGCCGCGGGCACAGGAGTGGCCTTAAGGTGTCACGCCTGGATGTGGCTGTGTAATTTTGCGGACCCTTTCAAGGCGTCCTTCACAAATTCCCCTTTTGATGGTTCGGCTTTGTTCGGACCTCAAGTGAAAGACACCTTGACCAGATGCGAACAAGATGGCAAGACTCTTTCTGCCGTAGGAGTCCGTTTCTCCACCCCTTCAAGACCATACCCTAAGGGTCAGAAGGGTGGGAAAATGTGGTTCCGCAAATCTCAAGGAGTCACGCCTGATGCAAGAGGTCAGTTTACCCCCAGAGGCAGAGGGGGTAACAACAGACGCCGCCCTAGGGGCAGAGGGGGTCCGCAGAACCAGGGTAGCAGGGAGCCTCTCTCTGACAAACCCTTCCAGCATCCCTGAGATGTTGCCCGATTGTCCACCTTCGGAGGCAGTCGGGGGAAGATTGTCGCTGTACCCAATAGCCTGGCTTTCCCTTACTCAAGACAAATGGGTACAGTCGATCATATCCGAGGGTTACAAAATTCCCTTTATCCAAACCCCAATTCAAAAGGGAACCCTTCCAGACGTTTCACCCTGTCTAAGGGAACTAGCAGTATCAGAAATATCAAAACTACTAGCAAAAAGAGCCATCCAGCCAGTCCCAGCAGACCAACTAGGATCCGGAATCTACTCAAGGTTCTTTTTGGTACCGAAAAAGACAGGGGACTGGAGACCAATATTAGATCTCAGCAAACTAAACAAGTTTGTAAAGAGAACAAGATTCCGGATGGTCACGCTACAGTCCATTCTGCCATTTTTGGGCAAGGACAATTGGATGTGCTCCGTGGACCTTCAAGATGCGTTCTATCACATCAAAATTCACAGGCGCTCCAGAAGGTTTCTCCGCTTTCGGATGGGGGCCAGTCACTACCAGTTCAGAGCCCTGCCCTTTGGTCTCACTACAGCCCCCAGAGTGTTCACCAAATGTATGGCAGCGGTTACGGCTCACCTGAGACGGCAAGGATTCTAGGTGTTTCCATATCTAGACGACTGGCTCCTCACTGCCACCACCAGGCATCAACTTCTCCAAGCCAGAGCTTACACCATTGACATTTGCAGAGGGCTAGGAATCTCTATAAATTTCGAAAAGTCTGCCTTGTCGCCTTGTCAGTCTACTACCTTTATAGGCGCCAACTTGAACACCGTACAACTTTCAGCAAAGTTAACAGATCAAAGGGTCTTAGACAGTGGTTCCCAAACTTTTGTGTCCCAGGGCACCCTAAAATTTTTTTTAGACCAGCCATGGCACCCAATATTTTTTTTTGTCAGACAACACTATCAGAACATTTGAAAACTCTTTGGAATAAATATTTTTTAATAATGGGACTATATAGAAACAGTGTAAACACAAAAAATGCAACACAACTTCAGATTAACATTACGCATTGAGTCAATACATTTATTTAAAATCACAAATTAATGAGATTGATGACTCTGCATACTACGTGATAAATGCTCAAGTCTGGCCGGAATTTTCGACAAGCATATTCTCAAATCGTTTTCTACATCTCAAAGTCTCTCTCTCTGCTTACTTTTTATGGAAGTCATCGCAGAGAATGCTTTTTCACACAGGTAAGTGGTGCAGAAAGGCAACAGTACCTCAATGGCTTTTGCTCCAATGTTAGGATGTTCCGCTTCAACTTCAAGCCAAAACTGTGCCAAATTAACTGAGTTAAATTTGAGCTGCAATGATCTGTCTGTTTCAACATCGATTAACTGTTCCTTCTCTGTTAGTGAAAGACCAGTCAAATTCTTGTGCTGATGAAAAGGGTTCCTAACCCAATCTTTGTCAGATGTATCAAGAGATGGGAAGTAGTGCTGAAGCTGCTGTTTTAGTAAAGCTAAATGTTCAAGAATCAGGTCGTGTAATGCAACTCCTCCAGGATCAGCTCGTGCTGCATTTGGAAACATGTGAATTGAAGTTGCTGTTTCTATTTCCTGTTGCCACAAATCAATTTTGCGTTTAAATGCTTCCAGTTTGTCGGTGACGGAAAGAATGTTAGCATCAACACCTTGCATACCTAAATTCACTGAATTCAGGACTTCAAATATGTCAGCAAGGTATGAAACTTTACTGGTCCAGGAGGAATCAGACAGTAATGTTGCAAATTCATTGTGTGGTTGATTTTGAAGAAAAAATGTTTTCAATTCAAGGTGAAGTTCGCAAACACGTGCGAGAACTTTTCCCCTGGACAGCCATCTGATATCATTATGTAGCAAAACAGTGATATAATCAGAACTCATATCTTTACACAGTTCTGAAAACAGTCGGCTTTTGGCTGGATGCGACTTGATGTAATTAACAATTCGCACCACTTCACGTAAGACAGTATGTAGATCAGATGGCAGTGTTTTACTTACAAGGGCTTCCCTGTGAATGAAACAGTGCATTGTGGTTATGTTTGGATTAGTTGCTTTTGCCAAACTCAGGAATCCACGGACACATCCTGTCATAGAAGGCGCTCCATCTGTGCAAATTGAGGTGCACCATTGCCATAACAATCCATGTTGCTCAAAAATGTGCATACACACTTAAATATGTCTTCTCCACGTGTCTGAATTAGCTCTCTGCAAAACAGAAACTGTTCAATAAGTGACTGTTGATTTGGATACCTTACAAATGCCATTAATTGCGCTTTACCACTGATGTCTGTAGATTCATCGAGTTGGAGAGAGAATCTCTTGCAGATTTTGAGCTGGTTGCAAACACTGTAATTAATATCATCAGACATCATTTCAATTCTTCGTGCAAAAGTATTGTTAGATGATGGTATTTTTGCAATAACTTTCTCTGCCTCATCACCTAACATTGTTTTCACCATCAGCCGACATGCTGGCATTATCAAAGTCTCCACAACAGTATGTGGCTTCATGCTTTTTGCAACTAATTCTGCCACTTGAAAGCTGGCAAGTTGCTTTGTCAGAAACTGTAACTGCTTTTGTAAAAAACTGAACCTGTTTATGTTGAGATTGTAGCAAGCATTTAAAATAAAGTTGGTCTCTCTTAGCAGCAGCAGGATGTTTTGTTTTTAAATGGCGCTGCAGCTTACTGGGAACCATGGCTTCATTTGATAAAAGTTCGTGGCATATAATGCAACATGGGTGTTGCATGCCCTGTTTCTCCACAAATGTAAAACCATAATTGACATAATTATCTGAATAAAGCCTTGTTTTCTTAACAGCAGAAGCCTTGGCTTTTGGCTGTTCAGCAATCATACAACTTCCACTGGTACTCTCACAGTTACTACTTTCATCTTCCAAGTGTAATCCACTTGATGCTTTGAGGTAGAGGCCATTGTTACAAAAAAAACAATACTTATTTAATGCACAATTCAACCTCTCTCTTCACCTCTCTTACAACAAAGTTCACGTAATCACGCACAGTGTTGCCCGATTGTTAGTTAGGTGCAAAAAATTATTTGGTTTATAATTGGTCCAATCTTAAATTTGAACAAGCTGATTGGCTGTTTGCATCATTCTGGTTTATCATTTTCCATTTGAATCGGAGCATGCATTTTACACATGGACGCAAACAGTACACTACAAAAAAGTGTATGCACACTCAAAATTACTCAGAGCTCCCCAACAACAATAACAACCGACAGTGATTCTGACGTCTGTCTGTTTGCCACATGGCATGTGGACTTTCAAGCCATGAGCGTTCATACTTGACACATACAAACAAGCAGACAAAGTCATTATGCAAACTAAACACTGGCGCACTGCAATAATTATTATTATTTTCAACAAACGCAAGTCCGATAACCATAAACAGCTTAAAAGTCACAAAAAGTAGGTTACAAAGCAGTCGTACGTTACAACTAATATCCTATGACTGACTACACCTAAAAATGAAACCTTTGTGCTCCAAATCACCCCACCAACTGTCCCACCCCCCAACAGGAACTGCCCCTTGACTCCCTCCTTCAAAGTTCTCATATTAAAACGCAGTAAAACCAAAAAAAACATTGAACTTACACTTTCCGGGACAGTCTATGATCCTAAAAGAATCTGACGGAGAAGGTAAACAAAAATTGCCTTATTGAGCCAGGCTCCAGCTGTAAGGTATCACCGCTGAAAATATTATTTTTGCTTTCCCTCTGATAATTTCCTCTTGGTTTTCAGTGCTGGCTATCCTGCTCACTGGACAAATGGTCCGGTTCTGGATAAGGAGCTCATTGCTTGTCCCGCACTGGTTACCATCCCGTCGCTGCCGCCTGCAGCTACTGTTTGCACCGGTGCTATCGCTCCTTGTTACCTGCTCTCTCTTCGTTCCTCCCTCACCGCCCCTTAAAGGTGCAGGCTGGAAACAGCTGACGGGGGAATGAGCGGAGCTCCAGAGCTAACTGGAGAAAAAAGCACAGTTAAAGGACCAGGCACTCAGTGTCGTGCTTCCATAAGCGCCTCTCCCCACCACGGAGGAAGTGATTGGCATGCACACAGGAGGAACGCCTGGCGGGAGACACAGCAGCACCTGGAATGGTTGAGTGAAACGGAAGTTGGGGCTTGCCATGGACTAAGCTCGGAAGTTTGGCATTACCTCAGTTTATTCTGAGTTCTCAGCATTTTTTATGGTATTTTTTTTAAACATTTTTGGCGGCATACCAGGAATCTTTGCACGGCACCCCAGGGTGCCGTGGCACCCAGTTTGGGAACCACTGGTCTTAGATATTCAAAACCACGTCCATGTTCTTCTTCAGAGCGACAAAATTCAGGCCAGGTATGTCCTGAAAGTATTGGGTCTTGTGGCGGCCGCCATAACACTTCTTCCCCTTGCACGTTTTTACATGCGTCTTCTACAGTGGATGCTTTTTGCCCAATGGTCTTTTCAGCAACTCCCCATGCACCACAAGATCATGATAACTCCAACTTGCAAAAGTCATCTGTCCTGGTGGATATTGTCCCCTCACGTCCATCAAGGCAGACCCTTTGTTCCTCCTCCCCCGGTCGCCACGGTGACATCGGACGCCTCCCTGATCGGGTGGCGGGGGCATTTTCAGGGCAGGATGGTCCATGGCACTTGGCAACCTTTCGAACGCCACCTGCACATAAATGTCCTAGAGATGAGAGCAGTGCTTTTAATGTTGCAAGCCCTCCACAACTCTCTTCCCCTAGGAACTATTGCAATCCAAACGGACAATATGTCCGTAGTGTGGTATATCAACAAGCAAGGCAGAACCAAGTCCTATCCCCTGTGTCGAGAGTCACTCAGACTTTGGCAATGGGCGATCTCCTCTCAGCGGTTTCTGATAGCAACGCATATCCCCGGGAAGTCCAACATCATAGCGGACAGGTTGAGCAAAGCTATACTCATGCCACACGAGTGGTCTCTCAAACAATCGGTAGCGGGAGAGATTTTTCAGAAGTGGGGCCTTCCTTGCTGCGATCTTTTTGCTACACCCCAAAACAGCAAATGCCCCGACTTCTTCACCCTCTTTCCCCTTCCAGGCCATCCCCTCAGAGACGCTCTAGTCCAAGATTGGCCTCGGGGACTTCTCTATGCCTTTCCACCCTTTCCTCTAATCCCACAAGTAATTCAGAAAGCAACCGCCTTGAGAGCCAAGTTGATTCTCATTGCCCCTTATTGGCCTCGACAGATATGGTTTCCATTCCTACATCACTATCTTTTGGTACAGCCTTGGCATCTGGACCCAGCTCCAGATCTGTTGACCCATCAGTCGGGGCAGCTGCACCAATCCCTACATTCTCTTAACCTCACTGCTTGGTTGCTCCACTTCCGTCCTTAGCCAGGCTTCCTATGATTTCTAATCCCGTCCGGGATATCATAGTAGCTTCCCTTAAATCTTCCACCAGAAAGATTTACACTAGTAAATGGAAACGTTTCTCCTTCTGGGCAAAGGCAAGGAATATAGATCCCTTTACTGCCCCAATTCATTCAGTCTTAGACTTCCTAGCCGCAATTTTTCATTCAGGGTCTTCTGCCTCTACAGTAAAGGTTCAGTTGGCAGCCATATCGAATTTTCATACAGGCTTATCGGACCACAACATCATGTCCAATAAGCTTTGCAAAGCTTTCCTTAAAGGTGTATATTTACTTAAGCCTCCGATCAAAGACCCTCCACCTCAGTGGGATCTTAATTTAGTCTTAACATCCTTGATTCTCCCCCCCTTTGAACCTGCGGTCTCCTGTTCATTGAAATTTCTTTCCTGGAAAACACTCTTCCTAGTCGCCATTACTTCTGCTAGGAGAGTATCTGAGCTTCACGCCCTCTGCATTCGTCCTCCCTACTTAATCTTCCATAAAGACAGAGTTTCTCTAAGGACTAATCCATCCTTCTTACCCAAGGTGGCTTCGCAGACAAATTTTAAATCAATCAATTGATCTCCCAGTTTTTTTCCCAAACTATACTAATAGAGCGGAGCAAAAGCTACATTATCTAGATGTTCACCGCCAGCTCCGATACTATTTGGATAGAACCAAACAAATAAGGAAGTCTGATCAACTGATGTAATGTGATCCTATCTCGCCTACATTCTCTACAGATGGGTTCGGAGCCGATCCTCGGCTCCGACTCGGCGCTATACAATAGAACGCAATCTCTTATTGGCTGAGTCACCTCATATCCCAGGATGCACCACCACTACCTCCCCAGATCTCGTTTGCCGCTTTCCAGCATAGACGTGGTCTCGGACTTGGCTGAGCTAAGTACCTCTAGTCAGAAACTTTTTCTGTCAAATTTCTTTCTAAAACTCACCCAAAAGCTGTTTTAACGGCTAGTGTTGTATGATTGTGTTTTGATACTTTTTTGTGGAAGATTGTGTATATTTGTTGGTAGAAAGGTTCCGTTTAAGTTAGAGGGGCCTAGCCCTGCCTTAGGCGTTTAAATTAGAGCCTAGTTGTCGCTGTTAATTGTTTGTCTGTAATTGTTGTTAACCTTTTTCTTTAAAACCATGTCTAAAGAACATAGACCTTCCGGTTTTAAAAAATGTGTTAAGTGTGGTTACAAAATGTCTATAACGGATGATCATTCCTTGTGTGTGTGTTGTCTAGGTCCCAAACACCTCCAGGAGTCCTGTAGCGTTTGCCACGCTTTTTCCTCTCGAGTCCTCCAAGAGAGGAAAAACAAATTGATTTTAAAAGGGCTCATTGCCCCTTCTTTTGAGGAAGCTTTATCCTCTTCTTCTTCTCCTACTGGCAAGAAGAAAAAATCTTCGGCTCCGACCAGCCCGTCGGAACCGATAGCCAAAAAGTCTAGGCAGGCTTCTCCGTTGGCTCCACGGACTTCGGAGCCGAGGGCGGAACGGTCTGCCTCGATGTCTCCAGCCTCGACTCCTCTGGCTTTGGAGTCGAGCTCGGCATCGAGGCGTGTCACCTTCATCGGCTCCACTGCCTTCGGAGCCGATGAGGGTTGCCCGCTCAGACACTTCCACTTCGGAGCCGAAGTCCACATCGGCTCCAAGGGAGATTGCAATAGTAGTGGAATCTCCCTCGGCGCCGATATGCCTCGAGCCTTTACGGAGCCGATCCCCCAGTCTTTCGGAGCCGGCGGAGAAGTCGACTCGGACCCGGTCGGTCTCTTCTCGTTCTTCGAGGACGTCCGATTCGGACGTAGACACGGTGCTTCAGAAGCTCTTCCAGTCACCGGTCTTCGCTAAATTGATCTCGACTCCTGCCCAGTTGGCTCTGGAGCCGATCCCCCATCCTTCTACTTCCATTCCTCCTCCGACAGCCTTGGCGCCGTTGGAGTCGGTGTTGGTGGATCTGGTCGAAGTTATCGAGTCGGCTCCGACTCTAACTTCAACTCCGTCCCTCGGGTCGGGGTTCGGTACGCGGACCTCCTCAGTCGGCCCCGGGGGGGATGCTTCGGATCCGATCCTTTCGGTTCCGAGCCTCCCTCTAGGTGCGTCGGCTGCGGGGGCTCCGGTTACTGTTGTGGCCTCGGGGACGGGACCTTCCCAGGATTCTGGGGGTCCGGCCTTCGATGCCATGAGAAGTGCTTTAGCCAAATCCTCTGTGGCCACTTCGACCTTTCCACCACCACCACCTTCCTTGGGCATGGTGTCTGGCGCTTCTGGAATCCCAGTGTCTCGTGACAGCGGAGCCCCTGGGCCTGAGGTTACCCCCATTGGTGGTTCCCTTCTTCCTGGAGGTTCCTCCGACACCCTTTCGGAGGAACCGCCCAGGAAGAGACAGTGTAAGAGGAAACACGTCGACTCTCCTGACTGAGTCCCTCACATCGGATACCGACCTTGATGATGCGGAGGGGTCCCCAAAGTCGTCTTCGGAAGATGTCTCTTTTGCAGACATTCTAGAAATCCTTAAACACCGAGGCGATTGGCAGTCCAAACCCCCTTCCGCTGAGGAGTCGGTGTTCCTCAAGGCCTTCGGGGCTCAGCCCTCCGCCTCCTGGGTGTCTCCGCCCTTCGATGAGCTTCTGGATTTGATCTCTCGAAGGGCGTGGGAACACCCGGATTCTGTGGAATCTCTGTGGAAGCCAGCTCGTCCCAACAAGTTTCTCTCTGCATCCCCGGACAAGGATTTTTTATCTAAGGGTGTGGCTGTAGATGCTATGGTGGTGGCATCTGCCACCCAACAAGATGTGGCAGAGGCTTCGACGTCCATCCATCCCCCTAATAAAGAGTCTAGGAGCATGGATCGGTACGGCAAGCGTACCCTTACTTCAGCGACCTTTACGTTAAGGTCTCTGAATTATTTGGCACACTTCACCAGACTACAGAGGGATCTGATCAAGGAGCTGTCGGATGCCCTCTCGGGTAACTTACCTGAACAGTTAACTCAGACGGTTAACTCTCAGTTGGCTACCCTATCCTCATTATCTAACTCGTCCATGAGGCTCATTTCCTATGCGGCCGAAGGAGCGAGTAGAGTGGCTGGGACAGGTGTTGCTCTACGGAGACAAGCCTGGCTACGCCTGTGTCATTTTGCAGAGGCCTTTAAGTCTTCCTTTGCTGACGCCCCCTTTGATGGGTCCTCATTGTTTGGACCCAAGGTAAAGGACACTTTGACTCGCTGCGAGCAGGAGGGTAAGACCTTGGCTGCCGTAGGAGCCCGCTTTTCCACTCCCCTCAGGCCTTATCCCAAGGCCGAAGGGGAGGGAAAATGTGGTTCCGTAAGTCTCAGAAGCCTTACTCGTCGCAGCAGAGCGATCCCCCTTCTAGAGGCAGAGGAGGGGGAAATTTTTCAGGGAGACGCTGTCCCAGAGGCGGCGGAGGCCCCCACAACACTGGAGACCGCGAGTCCTTTCGTGGCTCCTCCTCCTTCCAGCATCCCTGAAGGAGTACCCGACTGTGCAGCTCCGGAGCCAGTCGGGGTCGTCAAGCACCTAAAGGCCTGGGAAGATATTACTCAGGACCAATGGGTGCTTCGAATCATTGCTGGAGGTTACTCCATCCACTTTGTTCAACCACCCCCACCAGTCCAAAGAATCCCGGACCCACCACCCAGTCAACGGGATCATGCAGCCAACGTATCAAAGCTGCTTCAAAAAGGAGTCATCCAACCTGTCCCCGCAGACCAGGCCGGATTAGGAACTTACTCAAGATTCTTTTTGGTGCCAAAAAAGACCGGGGACTTGAGACCCATTTTGGATCTCAGCAAACTGAACCGATTTGTAAAAAAGTCCAAATTCCGGATGGTCACTTTACAATCCATTCTCCCGCTTTTGGAGAAAGGAGTTTGTATGTGCTCCATAGACCTCAAAGACGCCTACTATCACATTCTGATGGATCAGGCGTCGAGGAGACACTTACGCTTCAGCCTAGGAGACAGTCATTTTCAGTTCCGAGCACTGCCCTTTGGTCTCACCACAGCCCCAGGGTGTTTACCAAATGTTTGGCAGTCGCGACTGCTCACTTGAGAAGTCTAGGATTCCAGGTGTTTCCATACCTAGACGACTGGCTCCTAACTGCCGCCTCCAGGCATCTACTCTTGCAAAATTTAGCAGCCACGATAGCACTGGGCAAATCCTTAGGAATCACCTTCAATTGGTCAAAATCTGTATTGCAACCATCTCAGCGTATTCTGTTTATCGGTGCAGAAATAGATTCAAGGCAGATGCGAGTCTATCTCCCTGCAGAAAGGATCGCGACGCTTCAGTCTCAGGTCCGGACCCTACTCCTCAGACGTCGTGCTCCAGCAAGAATGGTCCTGCAACTGTTGGGCTCCATGGCAGCCACCATTCTTCTGGTCCCCTAGGCAAGGTTGCACATGAGGATACTTCAGTGGCTCCTCTCAGTCCAGTGGTCTTATCAGGACCGTCCCCTCAGTCACCACATTCTGATCACGGACACGTGCAAACAGGATCTTCGTTGGTGGCTTCTAACCCCCAATCTGAATCAAGGGCGACCCTTCGTCCCGCCTCTCCCCTCTGCCACGCTGACTACGGACGCCTCCCAGACAGGGTGGGGGGGTCATTATCTGGACAGGTCGGTCCAAGGCACGTGGCACCCCGAGAGTCTTCTTCATATCAATATCCTGGAGATGAGGGCGGTGCTTTTAGCGTTGCAAGCACTGCACGATCACCTCCCCCAGGGTACAATTGCCATTCAATCCGACAGCATGTCGGTAGTCTGGTACCTAAACAAGCAAGGAGGAACCAGGTCCTATCCCTTTGCAGAGAGGCCATGAGAGTATGGGATTGGGCGATTGCTACCAAGCGTTTAATGGCAACACATTCGGGAAATCCAAAGTGATAGCCGACAGACTGAGCAGAACTATTCTCTCCCCTCACGAGTGGTCCTTGAACAACAGAATGACAACACAGATTTTCACAAGATGGGGAGTCCCCTGTTGCGATCTCTTCGCAAGCCCCTTCAATGCGAAGTGTCACCACTTCTTCACTCTGACCCCAGTTTCGGGGGAGACTCCCAAGGATGCTCTAGTCCACGATTGGCCCTCCGGTCTGCTATATGCCTTTCCAGCGGTTCCCCTTCTCCCCAAGGTGATTCAGAAGGCGATTCACTTGAGAAGCAGAATGATATTAATCGCCCCATACTGGCCTCGGCAAATCTGGTTCCCTTTTCTTCACAGGTATGCATTGGAGGGGCCTTGGTTCCTGGACCAAGTTCCGGACCTTTTGACTCATCAGTCAGGACAACTCCATCAGTCTCTCCATTCGTTGAAGTTGACAGCCTGGCTACTCCTCTTCCAACCATAATTAGGAGCCACTCTTTGGCTCCTGAAGTCATACACATCTTGTCTTCGGCCCACAAGACTTCTACAAAGAAAATATATAGCAGTAAATGGAAGAGGTTTGCTATTTGGGCCCAGCTCCGAGGATTAGACCCAATGACAGCCTCGGTATCAGAAGTACTCAAGTTTTTAGCCTCCCTGTTCCAGCAAGGTTGCTCAGTATCTACCATCATAGTACAATTGGCGGCTATTTCCAATTTTCATGAAAGTGTGCAACCTCCCTTAATGAGCAACAAGCTCTGTAAAGCCTTTATTAAAGGAGCTTGGCTTCTACGACCCCCCATTTCGCAACCTGCACCTCCGTGGGATCTGAACGTGGTATTAGGTGCCTTAACCTCGCCACCCTTTGAGCCGGCAGCAACCTGTGATCTGAAATTCCTTTCTTGGAAAACTGCCCTTCTAATTGCTATTACTTCAGCCAGACGGGTTTCAGAGCTTCAGGCTCTATGTGTTAAACCACCTTACTTGGTATTCCACAAGGATAGAGCATCTCTTAGGACAAACCCATCTTTTATACCAAAGGTTTGTTCTAATTTCTGTCTACAACAGTCGATGGAGCTACCGGTCTTCTTTCCCAAATATTCCAATAGAGCTGAATACACTTTTCACTGCTTAGATGTGCACAGGCAATTACGCTTCTGTTTGGATAGGACACACAAAGCACGGAAATCAGATCAACTGTTTGTGTCCTTTTCAGATAACAGATTAGGCAAAGCCATCACTAAAGTCACTATTGCCAAGTGGATCAGGGACTGCATCACTCACGTTTATCTCATCTCAAACAAGGAGCTCATAGCTCCCGTTAAAGCTCATTCCACTAGAGCTATGGCCACTTCGGCAGCTTTTCATTCCAAGCTCTCTATTGGCGACATTTGTGCGGCTGCCACGTGGACATCTTCACACACCTTTGTTTCTCACTACAAATTAGATGTGGCATCCAGGGTCGAGCTTCCTTCGGTTCCACAGTTCTCAGGAGTGTTTTCCAGTGAGCCACCCGGGAATTAGGTGCTAGGGACGCTGTCCCATCTGTAGAGAATGTAGGCGAGATAGGATCACATTACATCTTTTAGTTATGTACTTACCATAACTTTAGATGTATGGGATCTATCTCGCCACATTCTAATAACCCACCCTCCATCCCCCTGCCTTGTAGACCAGGAGAGACCGGACGATCCGAAATTGATCTTCTTTCCTCTCTTGAAAGACCTGAGTATGTTATGACAATAGTATGTCTCTGTGAACATGAGTGCGAACAAACGAGATCTGGGGAGGTAGTGGCGGTGCATCCTGGGATATGAGGTGACTCAGCCAATAAGAGACTGCGTTCTATTGTATAGCGCCGAGGATCGGCTCCGAATCCATCTGTAGAGAATGTAGGTGAGATGGATCGCATACATCTAAAGTTATGGTAAGTACATAACTAAAAGTTTTTATCGTACGCAGAAAATAAGAAAGGCCTTCCTGTTTCCAAGGTAACCCTATCCAGGTGGCTGTCTTCTGTGATTACATCTATTTATCAACTCAGAGGCAGGTAATTAACTTCTAAGCCAAAAGTCCATTCAACTAGAGCACTAGCTACATCTACAGCTTTTCAAGCTAGACTACCAATAGACACTATCTGTGCAGCAGCCACATGGGCCTCTCCTCATACCTTTGTTTCGCATTACAAATTGGACATGGCCTCCAGGGACAGAGCAACATTTGGTTCCACCATTCTTAAGAGTCTGTTCCAATGAGCCACCCAGGATGAAGGTGCTAGGGACGCGGTCCCATCCAGCAAGAATGAAGGCGAGATTGACAACTTAACATTGAGAAGTTATGTACCTACCATAACGTTCCATGTTAGTTGTCTTCTCTTGCCTTCTTTCTTGCGTCCCGCCCACCATCCCCCTAGCCTGGACAGACCGAGAAGATCTTCCCTTCCTTGAAGGGTCCTTTTATTCCCTTGTTCACCATCTAGGTGTCCTAGGATATATATAGTGCAGATAATTATCTTTGGGGGGTTTTATCCCTCTTCCTCCTCCTTCCAGTTGGAGGATTTTGTTTTATTGGCCTAAGCTAGGTTTTTCAGCTTCCAAACGAGATCTGGGGAGTTATCGCCTAGCATCATGGGATATAGGGTTGCCTCGAGCCGGTAAAATAAGCCCTCGAGCTTTAGTAACTGGCCGAGTCGGAGCCGAGGATCGGCTCCAAACCCATCCAGCAAGAAAGAAGGCGAGAGAAGACAACTAACATGGAACGTTATGGTAGGTACATAACTTCTCATTATGTTCCTTCGGTTCCAAGTGCATATATCACATACAACTACAGAGAATAACAATGACATATAACAGTACAGCAACATATACATATACTAAACAAGACTGACAAGATCTGAGGTATCTCTATAACACTGGTAGCAGCCTTCGTCAAAGATTGCACATGTGAGAAAGCAGTTATTGCTCACAATATATAGAATATACTGAATAGCACAAGTATGTTGTACAGAATGTTCAATTACTAGTGATTGCACTTTTAAAGCAGCTTGATGTAGGTGTTGCACAAGAAGATAGCTGTACTACTGATTGTTCCAGTCACCAGCTAGTGATATGTTGTTGACTTCAACAGTCTGGTAGCATGTGGGATGAAGCTCCTACTAAACCTGGAGGACTTGCAACGCATACTACGGTATCGTCTTCTTGAAGATAAGCAAGAGAACAGTCCGTGTGTAGGGTGTGTGTGGTCTCTGATTATTTTTCTGGCTCTGGATGTTCAAAAACAGTGGACACCCAAATGTCTACTCTACAATCCACTTCTAATGTGGCCACCCTTTCTAATACAGCAGATGGTACAGCTAGAGCAGCAGGCACTGGCATTCCCATGCCCTGACATGCCTGAATGTATCTCTGCTATTTCAGAAAGCTTTAAGACATCCTTTATTGATGCCCCATTCATTGGCTCAACCGTCTTTGGGCCAAAAGGTAAAGAAATGCTTTCTAGGAGTGAGCAGGGTGGTAGGACACTGTCTGCTGCTGGAATCTATTTCTCCACCCCTCAGAGGTCCTATTCTTGGAACCAAAGAGTTAGTAAGAAGATGTGGTTCATAAAGTCACAGGGTTACACCAAGACATTCCTCTAGGCAGAGGGTTAGGTAACTCAAGTGGCTATTGTCCCAGGGGCAGAAGCAGAATGCATAATCTTGGTTTTGCAGCCCCTTCATTGAGAAACACTATCAGTGCTCCTGAAGGGGTTACCCAACTGCCACACTCTAGAGGCAGTTGGGGGCACTTAACCTTACACCCACAAGCCTGGCAGAATATTGCATCAGATTCCTGGGTGCTAAGGATTATCACCAGAGGCTACGCCATTATTTGTTTTTACCCTCCAGTAAAGAAGATAAAGGTTCCTGATATTCCACTCAGTCATTTGGAATCTGCAGCAGCAGAGGATGTTCTTCATCTCACATTGCTGCAGTCCTTACATATGGGTAGTCCGCTGTCCTCGGTCGGCCCGAATACCAAAGTATTAGGCTGACGTCGGTCAAGGCGCTTAAGACTGACATCAGGACGTCAGGGTACAAATGCGCATGACCGACGTCATATCCTCAGTCTTTTTTGCCGCATGGTCCAATGCAGAAGCAGCGTTGCAAGTGCCGTTCGGCGTTCTGAAATTTTTCGAGTTCGGAGTTTCAGACCGAATCAAAGTTGGCTAAGTACCCCGTTGGGGAATATTTTGGGTTTTTCTTGCCTCAGTGTTTTACCGGATGTCAGAAAAGTGAATAACTGTATTTCTTGTGGGAAACAGATACCGCATAGGGATTATCATTCTTTGTGTATTCCTTGTCTGGGGCCTGAGCACGACGTTGTTGGGTGTCGCTTTTGTGCTAGGTTCAATAAGCGCACTATTAAGCGAAGGTTAGATTGTGCTAGGCTGGTCTTCGGGAAGCGGTGCAATTATAATATGCCGCCGGATTCTCCGGCCCGCTTCTTCAAGAAGCGCAAAGACAAAGCAGTTAAACCCAGGCAAGATGAGTCGTCCGTCCGGACACCGGTTCTTTAGAGGTCAGTGGAACCGGTGGTTCCGACGGAGGCTTCTCTGGAGTCCCAAGGGAGACTTTGATATTGCAGGATGTGGCCTCTCAGGAGGCAGGTCAGGCTGAAGGGGCTTCTCAGGTTACTGTACTCCCCTCCCTTCCTAGGGTGGTTAGGCCCTCTCCTTCTGTTTCCAAGGCTTCTCCTAGAGGCAGGCCAGGTTTAGCTTCTGTTGGTGTCACTCCTAGTTCAGCAGGGTCTGTGCCCAAGAAGCACATGCTTAAAATGGCAGAAGATTTGATTACTCTGATTAGAGGTTCTTTGCCCCCTCCTGATAAGAGGCCTAGGGTGGAGCCAGAGTTGGGGAATTTTGAGCAGGCTTCGGATGTTTCAGAGTCTTCGGCTGAAGACTTGCAGGAGTACTCTCCTTATTCTGATTCTGATGCAGATGATTCGACTCCTTCTGCTTCTCCTCCAGAGGATTTTTCTTTTTCAGAGACTCTTCATTCCATGAGGGAACATTTTAAGTGGGAAGGTCAGGACTTCTCTGATTCCAGGAAAAGGCTTAGGGAATTTTTGCTTTTACCCCAGCATAGGCCCTTGGCTATACCCCCTGTTCTGGATGTTGTGGAAGATGTGTTTGCAGAGGCTTCACTTAATCCTGATTCTCTGCCTCCTGCTCCTGTTAAACCGGATAGGTATTACAGGGTGCCTGAGGCTCATAAATACCTTTATAAGAGTCCTAGGGCGGACCCAGAAACTGTTAGTCAGGGACCTAAGGGGGTCAAGGCTTCTGTTGTAAAAAATCCGGTTCCTCCAGATAAAGAGGCCAGAGCTTTGGATAGATGGGGAAAGAAAGTCTATACATCTTCTACCTTAGCTATGAGGGCTTTGAATTGCCAGTTTCATATGTTGAAATATCAAAACTATCTTCTTTCTCAATTGAAGTCTAAGGTGGATGCTCTGGCGGAAGGCATTGAGTGTAAAGAATTACAAGATTTGGTGCATGTTTCTGAACAGGTGGGTACGCATTCTTTACAATGTGGTTTTGATGCTGTACAGGCCTCGTCTAGGGTGGCTGCCACTGGTTCAGTTCTTCGCAGGCACGCCTGGCTGAGGGATCAGAATTTATCTGACCATGTTAAGACAAGGATTTTGGATGCTCCTTTACAGTCTGATGTGTTGTTTGGTTCACCTGTGGAGTCAGTCTTGAAGAAAATGGAAGACAAGGCTAAGTCTATGCAGGCTGTTAAAGATTTTTTGCAAGTTCAGCCTCCGAAGTTTAGTAGGAATTGGCCTGCTAAGGGGTGGACATATCCTTCTTATGATTCTCAGTCTAGGGGTAGATCTAGACGTGGTAGGGGCAGAGCTCAGAGCTCTTTCAGACCTAGATCAGGGAGTTCACCTGCACAATCTTCGGGTGAGGGCAGGGGCCAGTCCTTTCGTAAACAGGCCCAATGACCTACCTTTTCAGCTGCCAGATCCTTCTTGCCTGGCAGCACCTTTGGGAGGAAGGTTGGCACTCTTCAAGGAAAATTGGAATTTGATTACCCAAGACAAGTGGGTATTGGATATCATACACCAAGGTTACAAGTTTTATTTCCATACCTTGCCTCCTTTCAAAGGCATGCCGGGCGTTCCTCCTCAGCAAAGACTAGAGGCTCACAAACAAATTTCTCTGCTACTTCAAATAAGGGCAATACAACCGGTCCCTCTGCCAGAAGTGGGCCTAGGATTTTATTCCGCCTGTTCCTAGTACCAAAGAAAGGGAACACGTGGAGACCAATTTTGGATTTATCTGTCCTCAACACATATCTGGACATTCCCAAGTTCAAAATGTTGACGTTACAACAGCTTTTACCTCTGCTGGGCAAAGATCACTGGATGGTGACTCTGGATCTCAAGGAGGCTTACCTTCATGTTCCTATCAGGCTCAGTTGCAGGAAGTATCTGCGTTTCGGGCTGGGACTTCTCATTATCAGTTCTCTGCATTGCCCTTTGGCTTATCTACTGCCCAGAGTGTTCACGAAGGTTCTGGCTCCAGTGATAGCTTTCTTCAGGCTAAGAGGAATACAAATCTATCCTTATTTGGACGATTGCCTGATTCTGGCCCAAGGAAAGGACAAACTTCTTCATCATTTACAGTATGTGATAGCAGTGTTAAGATGCCTGGGGTATTCTGTGAACGAAATAAAGTCCAGTCTAGTACCCTCTCAGGACATGTGCTTTCTGGGTGTGAGACTGAATACAGCATCCCAGATGGCCTGTTTGACCCCGGACAAACAAAAGAATCTTTCTCTTTACTTCCATCAATTGTCTCGTCAGTCCAGGCTGACTGCAAGGACAGTCCTTCAAGCCTTGGGGTTCATGGCATCTTGTATTCTGGTACTTCCCAATGCCAAACTGCATATGAGGAAGCTACAATGGTATCTCACAAATGTATGGACACAGCACTGCCAAGATATGGACACTGTCATTCAGATAATACCTTGCATTCAAAAGGAATTTTTGTGGTGGGCTCAGGAATGTCACCTAAACAAGGGACTCTCTGTGACCCGGCCAGAGGCGAGTCAGATTCTAATGACAGATGCCTCAGACAAAGCTTGGGGAGCTCATCTAAATGGAAAATGGGTACAAGACACGTGGCCTGCCAGACTTCAACATCTACATATCAACTTGAAGGAGATGTTAGCAGTCCAATTTGCATTAATAGCTTTCAAGGATTTACTTCTTCCAGGGCAGGTGTTGATTCTAACAGACAACACAACTGTCATGTGGTACATCAACAAGCAAGGGGGAACACATTCTTATCCTCTATGCAGACGAGCAATGATTTTGTGGGAGACTGCTCTCAGTTTACAGCTAAATCTTCAGGCAAGGTTTCTGCCAGGAGCACAGAACTCCTTAGCGGATGTGTTGAGCAGACAAATTATGGATCCCCACGAGTGGAAATTGGATCCTCATGTATTTCAGAAATTGACAGTGTTATGGGGAACTCCAGACATTGATCTGTTCGCTTCTCCACTAAACTACCAGCTGCCAAAGTTTTGCACAAAAAGGTTTCATCCCACAGCCTGGAAAGTGGATGCTCTCTCATTCAATTGGAGCAATCTTCATGTGTATGCCTTTCCACCTCTGCCTCTCCTCCCAAAGGTACTCCTGAAGGTCAGACAGGACAAGCCAAACATGATTTTAATAGCTCCAGATTGGCCTCGACAGCACTGGTACCCATTACTGAGAAGTCTGGTACGGGAGCCTCCTTGGCCTTTACCTTCGATTCCTCACCTGCTGTCTCAGGAGAACAGTCATTTACTCAATGTCAAACTTCACTCTCTACATCTAACAGCCTGGCATATTCTGTTTTAAACCCTGGAGGGTCTCAGCTTCCACAACAAGTTTTGAATGTTATTTTGGAGGCCAGAAGGCCTAGTACAAGGAAAGTGTACGCAGATAAATGGAGGAGATTTTTATTTTGGAGTACAGCAAAGGACTTTGATGTTTCTAAGCCTAATTTAAGTGTGGCTCTTCAATACCTTACTGAGTTACTGGACAAAGGTTTGTCCTTCTCCTCTATTAAGGTTCATGCTGCAGCAATTTCTGCTCACTATGACTGTGACCCACCATTGTTTTCTCATCCTTTGTTTAAGCAATTCCTTAGAGGGGCAAAGAATATAAGACCCCCACGTAGAGCTCCTACTCCTGCTTGGGATCTCAATTTTGTGTTGGAGAAACTCACTCTACAACCTTTTGAGCCTGCAGCTACTGCCGAGTTGAAATATTTATCATGGAAGACTGCTTTTTTGTTGGCCATTACCTCTGCGAGAAGGGTTTCTGAATTACAGGCCCTTATGGCGGTTGAGCCTTTCTTAATTTTCCATAAGGATAGGGTATCTTTGCGTACTAATCCTTCCTTTATGCCTAAAGTGGTTTCTAGTGTGGCTTTAAACCAAACTATTCATTTGCCTACTTTTTATGCAAACCCCCAAAACAAAGGGGAAAACATTTTACACACTTTGGATATACACAGACAATTGCGATATTATTTGAGCAGAACTAAAGGGTTCAGGCAGTCTCAGCAGTTATTTGTTTCTTTTGCTTTGGGTTCTCAGGGCAAACCTGTTTCAAAACAAACTATTTCTAAGTGGATTGGTTTTTGTATTGCTTTCTGTTATTCCCATCATGGTAAAGAGGTTCCAGCTGGGATTAGGCCTCATTCCACTAGGGCTACTGCCACTTCTACAGCTTTTTTAAGGGGGGTGGCTACTAAAGATATTTTGGAGGCAGCTACTTGGAGTTCAGTGCATACTTTCTCTAAGCATTACCACCTTCCACTTTACTCTAAATCTAGGGCTGGTTTTGCCACTGCAATTTTACAGGGCATTTTGGCAGCTCCTAATGCTTTATAGTTTTGCCATCCTCCCTTACCTCTGCTTTGGGATTCTACCCATATGTAAGGACTGCAGCAATGTGAGATGAAGAACATAGTACAGTTTTGTACCTACCATAAATGTAGATGTTCGAAGATCCACATTGCTGCAGTCCAATTTACCCTCCCTCCTTCCCCTCTGTAGTTAGAGGCGGTGGTGTAGTTTGGGTTGTGAATATTGTAAATATTGTAAATATTATCAGTGCAGGGGTGGTTGGTTGTTTTTTGCTGTCTTTTGGTTTGGCCTTTCTTTTTAGGGCCTTCTGACATCTGGGGCAAGAAAAGACTGAGGATATGACGTCGGTCATGCGCATTTGTACCCTGACGTCCTGATGTCAGTCTTAAGCGCCTTGACCGACGTCAGCCTAATACTTTGGTATTCGGGCCGACCGAGGACAGCGGACTACCCATATGTAAGGACTGCAGCAATGTGGATCTTCGAACATCTACATTTATGGTAGGTACAAAACTGTACTTTTCAAAGTTTCTAGAACAAAATAGTCATTCAACAGGTTCCCCCAGACCTGGAGTCTATTTCAGGTTCTTTATAGTTCCAAAGAAGACAAGGGACCTCAGGACAATTTTGGAACTCAGCCACCTCAGTTTGTGAGCTAAACAAAGGTCCAAAAGGTCACATTGCAGTCCATATTACCGCTGTTGAGGAAAGATAATTGGATGTGTTCTGTAGATCCACAGGAAGCTTACTATCAGGTAAAGATATAGAGGCAATCCAGACGATTTCTCCATTTCTAGGTGGAGGGTCAATCATTTTCAGTTCAGAGCACACCCTTCGGTCTCAGCACAGCTCCAGGTGTTCACCAAGATTGTTGTAGTAGTAGCAGCTCAACTCTGACTGCAAGGGATCCAGGTCTTCCCATATCTAGACAATTGGCTCCTAACTATTACTTACAGGAATCTGCTGGTACAACAGGCATTACTGCTCCATTTTACAGATATATTGGAGATCACAGTAAATCGAGGAAAAAGCCAACTGTCCTGCATGCAACAAAGAGTTTATAGGATGTTGTATCAACACAATTCTTCAAATTACTAAGCTTCTAGATACCAGAGTACTGTCCTTAAAAATAATGGCTCTAAGGTGGTTCAGTATCCCCTTCCTCAATCAAGGTCAATTCTCTGACTAGGGTTGATGTCTTCTACCATCATGTTAGTTCCACTTGTGAAATACCATATGAGCATGTTACAGTCTAAGCCCCCTCCATGACAAAGTTTGCCTCACACAAATTTTGCCAAGATCATATCAAATAGTGAATATACCTCCTTATCCGTACCGGAAGGGAGACCTCTTTGACCACTGATCCCTCAGGCCACAGTGACCATGGATGTTTCCTTTTTAAAGTGTGTGTGTGGTGGGGGCATTTCGAAGGGAAGGCAGTTCAAGGTACTTGGTCACCGTTGAGGCCAGCCTTCACATCAGTATGATGGAGATGCGAGCAGTCCTCCTAGCACTGCAGGCTTTTCAGGAATGCTTACCAAAGTGTGTGATATCCATCCTGATGGATAGTATGTCAGTAATCTGGTACATCATCAAAGGAGGAGGAGGAGCATGGTCATACCCACTTTGCTGAGAAGTCATGAGAGTGTGGCAATGGGAGGTGTCTTCCATTCATTTTTCTGACAGCTGCACATATACCTGGGACATAAAATGTGCTAGTGGACAAATTGAGCAGGTCAATCCTGTTGCCTCACAAGTGGTCTCTCAACCAGACAGTGGTAGCAGAAAAATTTCAGCTGCTGGGAAAAACCTTGCCGCAATTTTTTTGCCTCATACCTGAACAAGTACAGCAGTCACTTTGCCCTAATCTGTCCACAGGGACAGTCATCGGAGGATGCTGTAGTCCACAATTGGCACCCAGGCCTCCTTTATGCCTTTTCTCCAATACCACTCTCAACAAAATTCATTCAAAAATCCACAAAGTGCAAGACCAGAGTGATCCTCAATGCACCTTTTTGGCCCAGGCAGGTTTGGTGTCTGTTCCTTTGGCCTGATTTAATATACCTGCCTTGGGTGTTGGATCTCATCCAGGATCTTCTGAGTCACACATCCAGGTTACCTTTACAGGATCTACAAGCCATAAAGGTGACTACATGGTTACTCCAATTTTGATGATACCCTGAGGTGCCAGTCTTTCCTCATTGGTAGTTTGCATTATTTCTTCCTCACAGAAGCAGTCAACAAAAAAGATTTATCAAAGCATGTGGGAAAGATTTTCTAATTGGGCATGTTCGAGATGATTAGCTCCGTTCTCTGCTCCTCTCTCATTGATCTTGGATTTTCTGTCAGAACATTTTCAGCAAGGGTCTAGTTTTTCTACTATCAAAGTGCAAATGGCTGCCATTTCACATTTTCACATAGGGTTTAATGACTCCTCCACTGCCCCTCTTAAAATCTCCAAAGCTTTTATCATGGGAACTTTCCTGCTAAAACCCCCTGTTAGGGATCCATTTCCTTCACGGGACATCACAGTCATGCTTCAAGCCATAACTCAGAAACCCTTTGAACCATCACTTTCACTAGATCTTAAGTATCTCTCTCCTGGAAGACCATTTTTCTGGTTGCAATTACATCTACTAGACTGATTTCTGAATTAAAAGCACTATCATGCAAACCACCTTATTTCAATTTCCATAAAGAAAGAGTAACCTTTTTTTTAAACACCTTTACTGAGTTATCACTTGTGACATAGGCAAACTCACATTTATATAAAAGTAATCAAACCAGATTAACAAGCTCACATTTACAAACATTATATATAGCACATATTTTTTTATATCCTATAATCTAAGCAACATTACATAAATTATTCAGTTCCTACGGTCTATTAAACCTCATTCCTCCTCCAGAACATTTTTCTGCATGTATTGTTCCCACAGTTTCCATTTCTATGTAACTTGCTCCTACCTCTTTCCAAATTCCTCACTTTCTGTTTTCTTATTTCTGTTAGAATATTCACCATCCCATTTTCTAGTAAGTGCTTTTCTTGGTAGCCACCTGCATTAAATTTAACAAGGCCTTACCATAGGTAAGCAATTCAGATCTTGTATCTCAGCTCAAAAAATAACTTTCTTAGTTACACTCATTTGCTTGCCCAGCATGCCTGACAGAGTACTCTGTAGGGAACTTTTAAAGTATGCCAACTCATTATACTCCCAAAACATATGTTCCCAGTTACCTCGTTCATCTCCATCATTCTCCAGCATTTGCCATCTGCATAAGGAAAAATTCTTTAGTCTCTGCTTGTGGTATAAAAGTATTTGTGCAGACACTTCTAGGCAAAAATCCTAAATCTTTTAGACTTTGTTGCATGTTTGGGAGCTATACTCATATATATGTCCTCCCATTGCTTCCTTGTGAATCTTGTATCTGATCTCTCGTCCCAGTCTTTCTGATCTCGTTTGATTAATTCTTATATTTATTGTGAAACATTTTATATGCCTTATTAACTATCCCTGTTTTGACAATAGTTTCTGTTCTAAATTCAATTAAAATCTCAGTGTAGGTCTTTCATTTAGGATTCCCCTATCTCATTCTGTTTGTCTATACTCTACTATTAATCCCTGATAGGGAAGGCAATCAGTAGCCTGCAGTCCAAATGTGTTCTTGGCCCCTCCCTATTCTGTTACGTTTATCCAGTGAAGCAGGGGGGGCGAGCCCCAAAGGAGCTCTCACTTCTGGCTCCAAGTGCCCGGGCATCCGGGTGCAACCCTCTCCCGGGACAGTGTCCGGTGGGGAGTTTGACTGCAGCGGTACACCTGTCAAAGGGTAATGCAGATGTCCTAAGGCGAGCTCAGGGAGGGCAGAAACCTCCCATGGAGGAGAAGGGCAAAAGCTCACTTGATCTTGATTTTCAGTATGAATACAGACCGTGAAAGTGGGGCCTCACGATCCTTCTGGCTTTTTGGGTTTTAAGCAGGTGGTGTCAAAAGAGTTACCACAGGGATAACAGGCTTGTGGCGGCTAAGCATTCATACCGATGTTGTTTTTTGATCCTTGCATATCGTCTCCTTCTATCATTGTGAAGCAGAATTCACCAAGCGTTGGATTGTTCATCCACTAATAGAGTATACATATACTTAAAGCTGTTCATCTAAAGGTGTAATTGTAAAATAGGATGTGGTTGTCTTTAAGATTAGTTTTAGAAATCATCTCTGCTTTGACATCGCAGGATTTTCACAGGCATTTCTATTTTCAAGGCTTAGTAGCAGAATATATTCACTATATAGTTGTAGAATAAGCTTTCAAGTTTTACTACTTGGCTAGGAAAAGATTTGAGAGGATCTTCCACATTGTCAGAACTTTTTTTGTTAATGCTTACCTATTTGCATGTAGGCAGAGTAACCGTCTAGTCTACTAGCGACTTAGGCTTGATCATTGATGAAATATTGGAGAATCTACAGTGGTGAAACAGGTGAAAAGTTGATGGTTAGCTTCTTATTTGGTGTGAAAGGAGATTTCAGCACTGCCACAACTTTAATGGATTTCCTGTGGTAGGGTGTGCCCTGAGAAATGCAGACATGATTGTTGAATTGGTACCAGCTTGGGATTTTGGGCAGCATAATAAAAGAAAGGCCATCCCTGTAGTTGGCAATCCTAGAGGATCCACCATGCACATTTTCCTCCTTCAGGTGGTAAGTGAAACAGTAAATGC
The DNA here is from genome assembly GCF_019279795.1 of Protopterus annectens. Lineage (NCBI taxonomy): Eukaryota > Metazoa > Chordata > Ceratodontiformes > Protopteridae > Protopterus > Protopterus annectens. Next base: position 1,993,456,561 of record NC_056739.1, read on the forward strand.
CAGTGAATGAACTCTGGGTCTTGTGATTAGCATTTTTTTAAGTATGTTTCTATGTTTGCTGAACTGGAAAGGTGGCAAAAAGTTTTATTGTATTGACATATTTACTCAAATTTATTTTGTTTTTATTCTAGGTGTCTCCACCTTGAGTACAGTCACAGGAAGTGTGGCATCTTCCCTCTCAGGAGTTCATACAGGTTCTTCTGTTCTTAGCTCTGGTATTACTACTGTTGCTACTGTGCCGAGGCAAGTTGTCAGCGCAACACCAAATGCAGGGCTTACACTAACTGCTGCAACAAGAACACCACTGACGTGTGTTCAGGTATGTGCATTATTTTAATTTATTTTTGTTTTTGATCCTGTATTTTTATCTACATTTTTGCCACGTTTGATCATCTGATAATGAACATGAGAACAAAAGACTGAACACAGAAGGTTTTTCTTAATGGGACCTTGTCTGAATTCATCTTCCCTACCATTTGTCAAAGTTTAATTCTACCAGTTGAAGGTGCAGAAGAGAAAATCTTTTCCATATTTTGTCTAAAAAGATGGCAGCTGTTGCGAGATGTTCATGCTTAGACTGGCACCACATCCTCTTGATAGCCTTAGTTGTAAATCAGAGCATCACCATAAAGACAAGCACTGAGAGAATAGATTGAGGCTTGACCATCCTAGAAGTAAGTCTAATGATGAGCTTGTTCTCTGCTTTAGGTACATAACATCCATAACCATTCTCCACCTCTGTAGAAGAAGAGTGAATGAGAAGTGGCATATTTCCCTACTCCAACAATGGAGGGTGCATCCCTGTTGATGAGCAATAGCTGAGGGTCAGCCAGCCGAATCCTATCAAGTAGGTCTCCTGAATCCCCAGTCATGGATCAACAATACTCATGAAAAATAACTTATTTTCTGAGGGATCCCCCAGTCCTGCTTGAGAAGGGTTCATCAGGTTGTCACACATCAGGGCTTATCTCAAATAGTATACATCAGATGCTTGACATCTGCTTAAAATACTAGTCAATGGAGTGAGGTCCTACACTTAGAAAATATGGTCTGAAACCTTCTTCAGGTGCAAAGCAGATGTCTTTCTAATGTATGCCACCATTGTCTGATTGTGCTGTCAAGTGCTACTTTCCAGTCACCTAGCCTGCTCCCAGAGAGCATCAATCATTTGCTCATCCTCATGTGTCATTTTGCCTGAGCTTACTGCCATAGGTAGTAAGGAGTACAGGATTCCTCACACCAGGCTCCTGTGAAAGTCAGAAGATCTCAAGGCTGTTGCCTTTGAGATGGAAAAGAACATTGATTTTACTTACCCTACCCCCATCTCTGCTCCGGAAGATCCCTCCTTTGGGAAGGCCGTTAGGTTTAAGAGGAACAACTTAGACTCCTTGAGTCCCTATTACACTTTCTTCAGAAAAAAACAAAATAGCGTATTGGGAAGAGACCTAAAAAAAACCTGGGTTATCCCTGTTTTAGAGGCATTCATTGTAGGTGCATTCTGGAGTCAGCCCGTTTGTGTTTCTTTGGTTCTGAGGAAAGTGGGTGCTCTCTACAACTCCCTACTTAAGAGGGAAGATTAGTTCTACAAACTTCCTGGTGCTGATTCCTTCACAGTGTCTTCAGCTGATTATAGGTGCCACAACCACATATTTTGGCATCTTGTCAATTAATGTAGAGCCTAAGCATTTGGACAGGTGTGGCGGAAGGGTTTGCTACTTTGCCAGTTTATAGCTAATCGCTCTCATTTTCCTCACTTGCCCCAGGACAACGTCCACTTGATGTTTAGAAGGCCAAACCATAAATTGGATGAGATCCTGGAGTCTGCAGTCAAGTAGGACATTGTTAGGACTCAGTCTGTGGATGTCAACTACCATAAAGCTGACTGTGTAGATACATTGAATAGTGCTGCAGACACACATGTATTCTTGTTCTTAATAAATGGCTGACGTTGCACATTCTTAATGAGGCAGTCAGAAACAAGATCCTGGATACCTATTTCTTGTGGAAAGTGCTCTTCTGCCAGCCCACTCAGGACCTGATTGATAACATCCTGAGGAGAATGCAGGTCCTTACCTCTATGGAGGGTATTTATGCACTGTTTATGTGCCTTTACTTTTCCTTGTAAGGCTAGCCACCCTTAAAAGAGGAACATGCTTCCTCACCACCAGAAGAAGATTCTGAGAGGTCATGCAGACTTTCCCCCTCCACTGCAAGCCAAGTCACCCAAGTTAACAGCCCCACTGATTACTCTACTTCAGTCCTGAATCAGGCTTGGGTCCTCCACTGGGTGGAGAGGAGTCTCTGAGCTTGTTCTGGCTTGGAGAACCATCCCAGAGGAAGGAAGGGTTCTAGCAATGGTCACTGGTGGCCATTGCTTAGCTCGTCAGTATTAACTAGAAAGTGTTTTGCTGGTAGATAAGTCTGTCTTAGTGTTGCTGTTAGAACAGGCTCAGACTCTGTTACAGAGAGGCTGTACAGAGAGGCTGTAGAGGTTGTAACATTTTTGAAAGAAGATCAGAAAGATTTGTCTTGTACATATTCCTGGTTATAAAGGGAATGGGCGAGTTTTGTCCCATTCTGCATATAGCAACTTCAGCTAGCACATCTGTTAGATAGCCTGCAGGACTTCATACCCTTGCTGCCAGAAGGCACCTGGATTGATGTTTACTTGACAAGATGGATACCTTTTGACACATCAATATTCGGGGTGCATACCCTTCTTCCAGTTTGCTTTGGGTACACAGTGCAGTGTGATGTCACTTAGGCTTTTCTTGGGGACAAGAGTCTTTATGTGAGTGTTAGCCAACATGGTCACAGCCTTGCAGAAAATAGATATACATGTGTTCTAGCTGGATGAGTGACTTCTGGTTGCCCTATCCGGAGATCTTCTGGAAATTTCCACACAGCGGGTGCTTCTTTGCAATTCACAGGGAGATGACAGTAAATTCAAGGAAGTCCTCCCCAAGTCCTACTTAGATTATTACTTTTATCAGAACAAACTTGAACATTTTTTTGTGTTGGTCATTCTTGCCCTTGGAGAGGCCTCAAAAGGTAATGACTTTGGGCAGCTATACGCAGAAACAACACAGGAACCAAGCTAAGACTCTGGTATGCCTTATAGATTCAGTAATTGCCACAGTCTTCATGGTGGCATTTGCTTGCCTGAGGGATGGGGATGTTAAGAGTAGATTTTGATGCATTATTGAGTTCAGAGGCACCACGTGCAGATAGGCCTCCATTTTGTTTCATAGCCTTATTACCATCTCTGTAGTGGGGGATAGTCAGCACTTCCCTTAGGTTCCCACATGGTGCAAAGAGTGTTTCTCTGTTATAAAGGAGATCTGTATCTACCTGGTCTCAATTCTTAGGAGACAGAGCCACTCCCAGGACCCCTGCACATCTGATCAGATAACTTGATCGGTCATGTGGTGACCAAGAAGCTAGGGGATACAGAGTCATACACCTTTGTAGGAAGGCAGAACTCATTTAATAGTATGTCTCCCATACACATTGAGCTACTGCTTTAACCTTTTTCTGGAGTTGCATACCGGGAAGTCATGCCTGGCCATTGTCTTCCAAAAGAATTACATTGCAATGTACAGAACACAGAATGACCAACACCAAAAAAATGTTCAAGTTTGTTCTGATAAAAGTAATAATCTAAGTAGGACTTGGGGAGGACTTCCTTGAATTTACTGTCATCTCCCTGTGAATTGCAAAGAAGCACCCGCTGTGTGGAAATTTCCAGAAGGTCTCCGGATAGGGCAACCAGAAGTCACTCATCCAGCTAGAACACATGTATATCTATTTTATGCAAGGCTGTGACCATGTTGGCTAACACTCACAAAAGACCATAGTGAAGAACTTCTCTAAAGCAAACTTCACACTACTCAAGACTGGTGTGGTATCCTTCAAGGCCCCTGAGCCAGAGGAAACCACAACCCAAGCTGCGGAAGCCCTTACAAATGCCTTCTATGAACACCTCCAGGACTGCATGGATCAGGCAATCCCAAATAAAACCAAGACTCTTTCCACAAAGGGCAAACGTCCAGTCTGGTGGACCCCAGCCATTAACAAACTTTACAATAAGAGGAGAAAGCTATTACATGATAGAACAAAATCCATAAAAGGGAAGTCACCCCTGATCATTATTAGTAAAAAATACGAGCACTCATAAAATCAACTAAGGCCAATTTTGAGAGAAAATTGCCATGGATTCAAAGGACAATCATAAGGCCTTTTTCAGCTATGTTAGGAACCTGGGTGGAAACTCCCAGATATGCTCAGAATTAGTCCAAAATGATACAAAAATCACTGAACCCACAGATATTGCCAACATACTGGCAGACAGGTTCAGTGCAAACTTCACCCCCTCTCCCCTAAAGGAGAGATAACTATCCCAGCCGAGTGTAGCCTCCCGGACATCTCAAATGCGCAGGTGAAAGCTGCTCTCTCTAAAGCTAAAAACACAGCATCAATGGGACCGGATGGTGTCCCCGGCTGTGTGCTACACGAGCTAAATGACTAATTAAACCCGCACATAAGGCAGCTGTTTAATCTCAGCCTTACCACAGGATACGTGCCCAAGGAGTGGCGTACGGCAACTGTGGTCCCACTCCACAAAGGCGGCGCCTCTACGGACCCTGGTAATTACCGCCCCATAAGCTTAACAAGTCTAGTCTGCAAAGCTATGGAGAGGATCATAATGGAGCTCATAAACAAAGATATAGGGGACTTGCAGACATTGGACCCGACCCAGTTTGGCTTTGTCAAGGGAAGATCATGCCTTTTGAACTTGGTCGACTTCTTCGAAACAGTCACCAAGGCCATTGATGAGGGAAAGGCAGTCCATACAGCCTATCTTGACCTTGCAAAGGCTTTCGACACAATACCCCACTCAGGTATTGTAGAAAAACTTACCAGCTTAAATGTAAACCCATATGTCACAAGATGGGTTGCAAACTGGCTTAAGGATAGAGTTGCTGGCGCTGTGTCAGACTCCAAGCCGGTCACAAGTGGTGTCCCACAGGGCTCGGTCCTTGGCCCCCTATTGTTTGGCATCTACTTCTCAGAAGTACAGGCCAACATGGGAGGACTTTGGCTGACAAAGTTTGCAGACGACTGCAAACTGGGTGCCATAGTGGAAAGTGCATCGGACACGGATATCCTTCAGAAGGGACTCACGGAAACAGATAGCTGGTGCCAGAGCCATGGCCTGAAGTTAAACACCAAAAAATGTATAGTCATACCCTTCGGGAAAAACAAGGTAACCCCAAGCTACCATATAGGTGGCAATCCACTAAGCACAGAAGAGGTTATCAGGGACCTGGGGACCGAGGTTGACAGTGGCCTTTCTTTGCACACTCACCTTGCTAAAGTGGTTAGAAAGACCTTCTACATTGCCCACCTGATCATGAAGGATTCACATCCAGATCTAGTGAGGTCATTGTTCCCTGTACTCTTCACTTATCAGACCAATGATCGAGTACAATGCCCCATTCGGGATGTATCTCACCCGACATCTGCAGCAATTGGAGAGACCCCAAAAGTTCCTCACCAAAAGGATAAAGGGACTCCAAAATCTGTCATATGCTGCCAGATTGAAGAAACTCCAGCTCTATTCAGTCGCATACCGTCTGCTCAGAGGTGACATGTGCCTGACATACAAGGCCATGTCCAACCCGGAATTAATGGACATGCTCCACCTCAAAAAATCCAAATCCACCAAAACCACTAGAGCAAGCGACTTAAACCTTAGCACGGATATAAATAGGACGTGCTAGAGGGATAGATTTATCACTCAGAGAGTGGAATAAAATCCCGGTCCATGTGAGGCAGAGCACCTCGCTGACTCTGTTCAAGAGAAATCTAGACCTGTGGATGGGAGATCGTAGGTTTACCCCGGGAATCATATCTGTGTCACTGCTGGACAGAGGCACAACAAACTAATGGGCACAGTATTTTTTCATATAAGGGGTGGCGTAAGCCACAAAAATTTGGGCTAGGCTTATAAATGCCTTAGAGCAGATAGCCTAGTATAAACCTATGAACCTATGAACCTATTGCGAAGAGCAGCCTACTTGACTTCTAAGAGAATGCACTCCTGTCCTCCTCCTTCGTGGTTCAGCAAGTTAAGTGGGGGTAGAAATGGGTGCATTGTTTCCCCTGTGACACTGGAGACTCCTGTATGCCTCCCTTCTGGTTCCTTGTCTTATCACCAGGTTCAGGTGGAAAAATACCACTTTTAAGGAACATTATGAACAACATTTTCATGTTTACATAGTGGGTTATCCCCATGCATGGTGTAGGCAGTAATTGCTGCTACTACCATTTTATAATTAAATCTTAATGTAATACTAATGAACTAATTCACGTCAGACAGTTAATTCTTACATTTAACTTTCAACAATTTGCTGTTGTTAAGCATGTCAATCCATATATCATAAAATATTCTATCTAGTCTTGATCTTCAGATTTATTTAACATTGCTCTTTAAAAACATTTAAACATACTATTTAACTATTTACAGTACAATTTAAAATCAGGAATTAGCTAGTGGCCATATTGTTTTATCTTCACTATATTAAAATTTTTCAGATGGATCAGTGGTTTCATAACTACTATTACACTCGAATTTACTAAATAAATTTACATCTTAATTGCTTTGTACTGATCAATGCCTTCTTCAAACTCAGCTTCTATTTCAGAATCATCTACAGACCTTTTACTCACCAGTGAGTTCTGCTTCTTATACCTACTAGATGTTCATCGTGTTACCCTGCTGCAGTCATCACACTTGGGTTATCCTGCCGTCAGGCGGTCCCGCAGTCGACCTGAATTCCAAAGTCTTGGTCCGGCGTCGGTTGCTGTTGCTTCTTCCCTGACGTCAGTGTGCCAGGGGTATATCAGAGGCATCCAACGCCATTTTCTTCAGTCTTTCTTGCCGCGCGGTGCCCGAAGCAGAAGCAGTACGCAAGTGACGGTCGGACGACACCTGAGATTTTCAAATCGAGTTTCAGTCCAAAGTCTTCAAAGCTAAGCACTCCGTTGGGGAACCTTTTCTTGCCTCAGTCCGATGTCAGAAAAAGTTAATAATTGCATTTCTTGTGGGAAGCAAATACCTCATAAGGACTTTCATTCTTTTTGTATACCTTGCCTAGGCCCAGACCACGACGTCACTGGTTGACGGTTTTGTGCTAGGTTCAATAAGCGAGCTATAAAGCGACGCTTTGATTTTGCATGACACTACTTCGGTAGAAAATTTAATTACACCATGCCGTCGGAGCAACCGACTACCAGCGTGCATAAAAAACGCAAGGATAAAGACAGACAGCCTAGATCCAAGCCAGACTCCGAGGCCTCGGCTGGGCAGGTCGCCGGTTCTCCGGTTTTCAGTGAGGCGCCTACGCAGCCCCTGGCTACCGCTGAATTGGATCCCCAGACCACTTCGGATCCCCCAGCAGAGAGTTCTAGGCTGACGCAGCCATTTTCTTTAAGCCCTACCGACGACATTGCAGCAGGGGAAGCCGGTGCTGTAGAAACACCTTCGGTTTCTGAAGGTGTCTTCAGACAGACTACTCTCACCATAAAATCTTACGCTAAGCTTAAGACTCCTCTGAAACCAAAAAAGCCTACACTTCAGTCTCCAGGTCAAAAGAAACAGATGCTTAAAATGGCTGAAGATTTTATTTCTTTGATCAGGGGTAATCCCAACCCCCCCCGACAAAAGGCATAGACAAGAGGAGGATTATGCCTCCTCTGATCAAGTGTCTGTTTCCTCAGGCTCCTCTGAGGATCAGGATTACTCCTTTCCCCCTTATGAAGATTCTGATGCTGAAGACTCCATTCCCTCAGCTTCTCCCCCTGAAGATTATTCCTTTGGGGAAACCTTACATACCATGAGGGAACATTTCCACTGGGAAAGTCAGGACTACTCCGACTCAAAGAAAAGGCTCCGAGAGTTTCTTTTACTCCCCCAGCACAGACCACTTGCTATCCCCCCAGTTTTGGACATTGTGGATGATGTTTTCTTAGAATCTAGTCTAAATCCAGATTCTCTGCCTCCTGCTCCAGCCAAACCAGATAGATACTATAGAGTGCCTGACTCTCACAAATTCCTTTACAAAAGCCCTGTTGCTGATCCAGAGACAATCTCCCAGTGTCCCAATGGGGCTAAGGCTTCTATGGCTAAAACTCCTGTACCCTCAGAAAGGAACTCCCGAGCGCTAGATTGGTGGGGGAAGAAGGTTTACACCTCAACTACTCTAGCTATGAGAGCACTAAATTGTCAATTTCACATGCTTAAATACCAGCAATTCCTAATGTCTCAAATAAAACAAAAGATGGGCACGCACCCTCAACAGTCTGAATTCAAGGAAATGCACAATCTGTTACATGCAGCTGAACAGGTGGGCAAACATACTTTACAATGTGGTTTTGATGCTTTGGAAGCTTCCTCTAGAGCAGCTGTTACTGGGTCTGTTATACGTAGGCATGCTTGGTTAAAGGAACAATCTCTGCCTGATCATGTTAAAGCAAAGTTACTGGATGCACCCTTACAGCAGGATGTCTTATTTGGGGTTAAAGCAGAGGAGGTTTTAAAGAAAATGGAGGATAAGGCAAAATCTATGCAGACGGTCAAAGATTTCTTACAGGTACAGCCCCCACGCTTCAGCAGAAATTGGCCAACAGAAAATTGATCCTTTCCAGCTTCTGACAGACCACAGAGGGGTAAATACAAGTGCCCAAAGGGCAGAGGACAAGCACAAACCCCTTACAAACCTCGCCAATGGGGCACTGCAACACAGAAGGGAGGAGAAGACAGGTCCCAAACTACTAGAAGACAAACACAATGACTTAAACCTCAAACTGCCAAGCAAAACTCTCTTGGCAGCTCCCTTGGGAGGAAAATTAGCACTTTTTGCAGACAACTGGCGCATCGTCACAAAGGACAAATGGGTCCTAGACATTCTCACACGGATACAAATTCCATTTCCACACCTTGACAAGGATAAAAGGAATGCCAAACCTGCCACAAAATCAATGGGCAGAGGCACAAAACCAAATTACAGCTCTCATGGACATGAGAGCCATTCAACTGGTACCTACACAGGAGCAAGGCCAAGGATTTTACTCAAGGCTCTTTCTAGACCCCAGAAAGGACAATGCTTGGAGACCCATTCTGGACCTTTCAATTTTAAACACCTTCTTGCAAGTACCGTAATTCAAGATGCTAACACTACAGCAGCTTCTTCCCATGTTGGGCAAGAAAGCTTGGCTAGTAACGTTGGACCTCAAGGAGGCATACCTGCATGTCCCTATCAGACAAAATTGCAGAAGATACCTCCGTTTCATTGCAGGTTCAACCCGTTACCAATTCTCTGCACTGCCCTTTGGCTTATCTACTGCACCCAGGGTCTTCACAAAATGCCTGGCACCAGTAATTGCATACTGCAGACAAAGAGGAATTCAAATATACCCATACCTGGACGACTGTCTTATCCAAGCACAAAGCAAGGACATTCTCTTACAACACCTGGCTTTTGTAAAGCATCTTCTAAGTTGCCTAGGGTACACAGTAAACGAAAAGAAATAAAAAATAGTGCCCTCACAAAATATGACATTCCTGGGTGCCAGCTTGAATACAATGGCCCAGATGGCTTGTCTGACGCCAGACAAACAACTACAATTAACTCAATACTTCAGAACAATGGCAACAAAGACCCAACTCCCTGCAAGAAAAATTCTGCAGGCCTTGGGCTTCATGGCATCTTGCATACTACTAATACCATTTGCAAAACTGCATATGAGGAAATTACAATGGTACCTAAAAAACGTATGGACTCAACACAGCCACAGCTTGGAAACAATGATAACTCTCATTCCCTGCCTTCAACAGGAGTTTCTGTGGTGGTCACAGGCATGTCACCTCAACAAGGGTCAGCCTTTCACCCTACCCCCAGCCAGGCAAACTATGACAACAGATTCATCGGACTATGCCTGGGGGGCACACATGGCAGGACGGTGCGTTCAAGGCATATGGACAGCAGATCAAAGGAATCTACACATCAATCAAAAAGAAATGCTACCTGTACAAAATGCTCTGACAGCCTTCAAGGACCTCTTACATGCAGGACAGCTTATCATAAGGACAGACAACACCACAGTAATGTGGTACATAAACAAACAAGGGGGTACACACTCCTACCCTCTATGCAGGCAAGCAATGACCTTGTGGAACACAGCACTGGCTTACCAAGTTCAATTTCAAGCTCAATTCCTGCCAGGAAAAAAGAACACATTGGCAGACGACCTAAGCAGAAACATCATGGATCCCCACGAGTGGAAACTGGATCCACAAGTATTCGCAGTGATAGCTCAAAAATGGGGGCTCCCAGACATAGATCTGTTTGCCAGCCCTCAAAACTATCAGCTAACAAAATTTTTCACAAGGACTTTTCACCATCAAGCATGGAAAGTGGACGCACTCTCATTCATTTGGAAAATGCTAACAGTATATGCCTTTCCTCCATTACCCCTTCTCACAAAGGTGCTACTGAAAGTCAGGATGAAGAGACCCCGAATGATACTCATTGCCCCAAACTGGCCACGCCAGCACTGGTACCCACTATTAAGGAATATGGTCCAGGGCCCACCATGGATTCTACCACAAATTACCCACCTGCTCTCACAGCAAGACAATCAGATTCTACACAGCCAGCTCAAAACCTTAAACTTGGCAGCATGGCAAATCACCTAAACAACCAGCCAACTCCTCTCTCACAAGCTGTTATGGATGTTATTCTGGAGGTCAGGAGGCCCAGCACCAGGAATGCCTACTCAGACAAATGGAAAAGATTTTGCGTCTGGAACCAAGCTAAAGGCCAAAATACCCTTCAGCATGACATACCTCAGATTCTGCAATATCTAACTGAGATGTTACACAAAGGGCTTTCTTTTTCATCTATTAAAATCCATGCCTCAGCTATTTCTGCTCACTACAACACGGATCCTCCCTTATTTTCACATCCACTTCTAAGGCAGTTTCTCAGAGGGGCCAAAAACATTAGGCCTCCCAGGAGAGCACCAACACCTACTTGGGACCTCAACTTTGTTCTGGAAAAACTCACGCTACCTCCTTTTGAGCCAGCTTTCTCATCTAACTTAAAGTTTATATCATGGAAGACTGCCCTGCTACTAGCAATTACTTCAGCTAGAAGAGTTTCAGAGCTTCAGGCACTAATGGCAGTAGAGCCTTTCTTCTTTTTTCATCAAGACAGAGTGTCCCTACTAACTAACCCCTCCTTTATGCCTAAGTTGGTATCCAGTGTGGCTCTAAATCAAACCATCCATTTACCCACCTTCTTTCCAATTCCACAGAACAAAGGAGAAAGACTCCTGCATTCCTTGGACATTCACAGGCAGCTACGTTACTACTTGGATAAAACTAAGGTTTTCAGAAAATCTGACCAGCTTTTTGTATCCTATGTTACTGCATCACAAGGAAAGGCTATCTCAAAACAGACCATTTCCAAATGGATAGGTCATTGCATACATTATTGCTACACCCACCATGGAAAACCAGTTCCTGCTATCATAAGGCCCCACTCCACCAGGGCAGCAGCTACATCTACAGCCTTCCTCAGGGGGGTGCCAACCAACGATATTCTGGAAGCTGCAACTTGGAGTTCAGTACACACCTTCACCAAACATTACCACTTACCACTTTACTCTAAGACTAGAGCTGGCTTCGCCACTGCAGTTTTGCAGGGCCTTCTAGCCTCCTCTAACCCTGTTTGACTCCACCTCCCATCCTTAGTTTTGGGATTCTACCCAAGTGTGATGACTGCAGCAGGGTAACACGATGAACATAGTACAGTTTTGTACCTACCATAAATGTAGATGTTCGAGTGTATACCCTGCTACAGTCCAGGTTACCCTCCATATAGCTATGTGTAGATATATATATATATATATATATATATATACACATATATATATATATATATATATATATATACATATATATATATATATATATATATACAATATACACATATATTTTTTGCCTACCTACTAGGGGCACCTGACATCTGGGGCAAGAATAAACTGAAGAAAATGGCGTCGGATGCCTCTGATATACCCCTGGTGCTCTGACGTCAGGGAAGAAGCGACAGCAACCGACGCCGGACCAAGACTTTGGAATTCGGGCCGACTGCGGGACCGCCTGACGGCAGGATAACCCAAGTGTGATGACTGCAGCAGGGTATACACTTGAACATCTACATTTATGGTAGGTACAAAACTGTACTTTCTCACAGATAGTGATGTTCTATGGGAAAAAAAGCAAAAACAATCAGCATTCTGTTCCTTGGCATCTTGCCTTATGGACCTGATGATTGAGCAAAAGTAACTCAGCAACATGTACTGAAGCTATGTTAGTGCAGGTAGTTGGATGTCTGAAATTTTTGCTAAATGATGAATGGATTAGATGAAAAACCCAACAAAGGATCCATTAACAGAGGTTCTCTTGTTGATTTACTGATACTGTAAGAATGTGTCTGTTGTTTATAATAACATGCTTTATGTAATGCTTATTCAGTAATTAATTTTAAAGTAACCTGATGTTGATCACTGGTGCAGTAGTCTTAGCTATATGGGTTATATCCTGCCAAGGATTTAACAGCCGGCCAGCTTCCAAAGCTTCAGGGCACATTCCACATGCACAAACTGTCACGCAGCTTGAGATGATCTGACTAAAAGACAAGTCTGGGTGTTAAGCCTATCAGAGCTTCTCTGCTGCTGAAAAGTACACTCCTCTGAGACTTTCAAGGATTGACAGTCTGCTTTTGCTTTCCTTTACTGGGCAGATAAGTTCCCTTTGGGAAAAAAAACTTCCATCTTATATTTACTGATGACTTATTACTTTCCTCTTCAGGAAAGTTATTTTAAAGCAAGGAGTGTTGTATTGTAACAGAATGTATCAAGACTGTAATGTACTTTTAAATGGAGCACTCGCTTTTCTGTCATTTCTAAAGTAGTGTAAACTAACTGATAACATATTTTCTATGGAAAATGTGTGTTTGATTTTCCATGTGAGACTGCCGTATGTTTGAAAGTACTTGTGAACTGATAGTTTTACCAGTGTTTGCTGCTTGTCTTCCTTAGGAAGGCGTCACCATTTTTGACTTGCAAAGGGAATATTGTTGGTCCCACAGTCTGTTCTTCTTTCAGCCACAAAAAGAAAAGGTTAAGCAAACAGCCTTTATTACCACAGCAGGCTAGCAATTTGCCTTGGTCACAGGTGGGTGATTCTGATCTGGCCATTTGTTGTACCTCAAACCACTCATCTTTTTTCCCTGAATCCCTTTGGTGTAGCACCTACAACCACTTTGGCCTGAGGGTCAGATCCATTGTGGCTGTTGGTGGGACCCTTAGCTGGCAAGGGTGAACCACTCTTGTTGGTCCAGGGATAGGGGACAGGGAAGGTTTTCCTGTTGTGTCAGAATGTTGTGCCCATTCCTGGGGAGGCTGCTGCTGCCATAAGCACTGCTGGTCCCATTTTTCCTGATAAATAGAAACAAAAAAAACTAAATGTGTATCTCCACCTCCTCAAATTTCTTTGGATAGAAGTAGTTTACTGAGATTGGCTTAGGGTTTAATTCAGGCTGTTGATGCTCTTGTAGAGTAGTTTCTGGTAAAAGAAAAAGGGATACCTCTTCTTCTAAAGAGATTCAAGATTCTGAATCTGAACAGAAAGATGCAGGGACAGATTCAGTTTTTTCCCCCCTCAGATTTCTGATTCAGACGCAGAGAGCTCAGTTTCTGATTCTCCCTGTGAGAGGGTTTCTGTTTCTCTGCGACTATTGCAAGAATGTTCCATGTTCTCAGTGGGAGAACACTGAGGTTTCTCAGTCCCACAGAAAATACTATGAGTTATTACAGAAGCATTTTTCCAGAACCTACATTCCTCCTGTCCTGTCTGCTTTAGAGAATGTGTGTCGTACTGCCTGCAATTTTCCTGATAGACACCAAGCTGGCTCTAAAAACGTAGATAATATGTATAAAGTTCCTAAGTCTTTTAAACTTTTATATACTGTTCCCAAACCTGACCCAACAGCTATAGCCTCAGTTGACTCCGCTGCTGCTAAGCACTTAGTTAATTCCAATCCTGCTGTTTCTAATAAGGATGGGAAAATTATTTATAAGTATGTGGGAAAAGTGTATACTTCTGCAACTTTGATTTTCAGAATTTTAAATTGTCAGGTTCATATATTAAAGTTTGTTCTGACCTATTGTGAAAGCATGAGGGCTGTTTTGTCTACAGTTTCTTGTGAAGAAAAAAATACTTTAAACAACTTAGTTTATTCTGTTGCACAGGTCACTGCTCATTGTTTGCAGTGCGTGTATGATTCTTCATACTTCTTCCAGAGCTATGGCCACTGGAACTGCTTTAGGGAGGTCTGCTTGGCTGCATTTTCAGAACCTCCCAGATGATTAGAAAAATGAGATTTTTAAGTTCTCCATTAAATAGAAATTTAACATTTCTCCCCACTGCTGCAAAGGTGATCAAAAAGTGTGATGAAAGGGGCAAACTAATCCAGGGAATCTCTAAGATTTTTCAGCCCTCCTGTTCCAATTTATTCATGGATTTTCTTTCTCCTTTTCCAGTTTTGGGAAAAAACAGAATAAACAGTCTCAACAGAATTTAGGTAAACAGACGTTTAAGAAGAAGTGGCAATGGGGTTCCAAAAGAAGTCTCAAACCTCCCAAAAACATTGACAGTCCAGTAAGTCTGATTTACTGTTCGAGACCTTGTGACCCCCCTCCATCCCTGGCCTCTTTTCATCATCATCAACCCCTTTTTTCCTATTTTCTACATGAGGCTGGGGTGTTGTCAGCTGATGCCTTCTGTTCTCAATTCAGTGCCACTGTTCTACCTTCTTCAACACTCATGCCTGACCATCACAGGTCTTCTCTCACACACAATCCATCCATCACTTTGCTGGAAGCCTCATTTCCTCTTGCCTTCTTTCTGTCTGTCCTAAATCTTCTTCACCAAATTGCTTTCTGCATTTCTGCACATATGCCTGAACCACTGTAATTCTGCTCTCTTTTACCTTGTCTGGAACTGGAGCTACTTTCATTTCTGCTCTGATGTCCTTATTTCATCTCTCCAACAGTGTGCACCCTACCACCCATCTCAGTCACTTCATCTCCATGATTTCTAGCTTCCTCAACTGCTTTTCCTTTACTGCCCAGGTTTCTGTACCGTACATTAATACTGGTCACACCACTGTTTTGTACACTTTACTTTTCAGCTTCTTTGACATTCTTCTGTCATACAGTACCCCTAACACTCTGTACCATTTGGCTCAGAATTCACTTCTCAACCACCCTTCCCAGATAAATGAAGCTGTTAACCTGTTCCACTACTTTACTTTCTATCTCAGTTCTCAGCTTCTTCTGATTTCCCACATTTGCTGTGATTACAACTGTCTTATCTGTGCTCAGTTTCAACCAATGTGCCTTCAGTTTTGCATTCCATTTCTCTATCCTTTGCTGAAGTTCTTGCTCAGAGTCTGTCTTTAAGTCCCCCTTTCTCTTCCAGAAAATCTGAATCTTCATTTTTTTCTTTGGCAACAGATTTTTTTCAGACAAGTGGGTTCTGAAAATCATTCAAGAGGGTTACAGATGTCAGTGGGAGGAAATTCCTACTTTACAGGGGCTTATTCCTCATCCTGCAGATTAGACTCATTTGTTTCCACTGGTTCTTTATCACATGAGTGATAGAACCAGTTCCTCCTTCCCAAGTAGGGAATGGTTTTTATTCAAGAATGTTCCAAGTACCAAAGAAAGAAAATGCTTGGAGACCAGCTCTGGATATTTCTTTCCTAAACTTGTTTCTGATAGTGCCCAAATTCAAAATATCACTTCACAACCCATTACCTCTTCTTCCTCTTTCAAGAGTCCTGGTAACAGTAGACTTAAAAGATGCTTATCTCCACATCCCTATTCACACAGACTTCATTTCTTAAGGTGTTGTGTGTCTGGATCACATTATCAGTTTTCTGCTTTACCCTTTGGACTATCCACTGTACCAAGAGTGTTCACAAATTGTCTAGACCCAATTATAGCTCATTGCAGGCTACAGGGTATCCACATTTTTCTATATTTATATGACTTGCTTTTCTTTGTAGATTGTTTTTCAAAATGTCAGGAGTACCTGTCTTAGATGGGAGATCCCTTGCACAAGCTGCTGTTCCAAGAGAAAATTCAAAAAGTCTTTCTTGACTCCCGCACACAAGATTGTGTTCCTGGGGACTTACAAGATAGCTGCATGTTGAGTAACAGCTTAACTCTAGCTCTCCCAGGGTAAAAACAGAAACTCAACAGAGAAAGCCATTAGACTTTCAATTTTATGGATACATTTCAGTAACTGGCTAGTAAGTGTACTGCCTGGATGCCAGGAAAAAAACAAATACAGAGCACATGAAAAAATCAGCTATAAAAAGTGAGGAAGAATCACTGACTGGGGAAAATTCTGCAGCTAATCAGCAAAACGCAGTGCAACCT
This sequence comes from Protopterus annectens, assembly GCF_019279795.1. NCBI lineage: Eukaryota > Metazoa > Chordata > Ceratodontiformes > Protopteridae > Protopterus > Protopterus annectens. The sequence continues at coordinate 1,993,473,136 of NC_056739.1, forward strand.
CCAGACATGACTTCCAGTAACCTACAGGAAGATAAGACAGCTGCACACAGACCTAGTTAAAATAAATGAAACACTGATGGAGTATATCAACTCAAATAACAAAAGCCTGGAAAAAATGGAAACATTTTTAAACAGATATGCAAATAAAGTCAGAGAGCTGCAGGAATCAGAGGCTGAAATGAAGAAAAGGCTGGCTGAATATGAGACTGTGCAGGAAGAGATGTTTCAAAAAATAATAGAATTAGAGGGCAGAGCACGTAGGGTGAAAGCAGAAACTCAACAGAGAAGCTGGAAGGGACAGACTGCATTAATTTTATGAAAGCACAAATAAGCAGCTGGACTGGTATTCCACAGCAGGAGTTGTTAGTTGAAAAGGCACATTGTATGTATGTTCCAAACTTGGCTATGAGAAAGCAAACTAGACCTTTAATAGTAAAGATGCAATCCTACCAGCAGAAGGAGTTGATTCTAACAAAACGGTGGCAGAAGGAAAAATGCGAAAAGTGCAAGACAGCCGAGCATTTGTGGAGAATGATTACTCATACACCAGGAAGAGGAGGAGTAAATTTATTCCACTATTCAGGTAATATCTTGATACAGGTGTGTAATGCAAACTGCTCTTCCCTGGAGGGCCAAAGTCATTTTTTGATGAAGTACATGCTACGGAGGAAGCACAATGTAAGAAAATACCATTGTTGTTGTTGGGGCTTGATGCAGAGAAAGCATTTGACTGAGTAAGCTGGGACTTTGAGTAGGGCATTGGCAATGGAAGCTTTTGCATTACCTGAAAAAAATATAAGGTTAATTAGGGGGACATATGAGGGATCAGAGGCAAAAATTAAAGCGGGTGGCGTCCTCTCTGATAATTTTTGCTTGAGCAAAGGAACCAGGCAGGGGTGTTCTCTTTCCCCTTTGTTATTTGCATCATATTTAGAACCATTGGCAAAGAAAATAAGGGACTCAGAAATTCAAGGATGTAATTGCTATGGTAGTCAATAAAAGCTGGCTCTATTTGCAGATGATATAATTTTATACTTGACAAAACCAGAAAGAGACATTACAGCAGTGTTGTGGAACATTTTGAAACAGTTTTAAATATTTTCGGGATACATAATTAATAAAGCTAAAGCAAAGTCAATAGTGGTAAATTATGTACCCACATATGAATTGGTTCAGCAATAGCTAAGGATATATGGGAAGAGACTAAATTAAAGATAATACAAAAACTAAGAAAATGGAAGTTTTTTATGTGGATATGGATAGTAAGATACAAGCAGTTAAAATGTTTTTAGTCCCATTAGTCTTGTACATAGGTCAGGCATATTTTTATCGACCAGAGGAGAAGGTGTGAAATGCAATTAATAAAGTACTGATGGACTTTATCTAGGAGGGGAAGAATGCAAGAGTCAAGTGAGATAAGCTGATTCTTCCAGTAGAATAGGGCAACTTGGATTACCTGATTTGAAGGGGTACTTCAGAGCTACACAATTAAGGCTCCTATAAATAGCAAAAACAGAAAACTGTAATTCAAACTGGAAAAGGATGATGATGAAATGGGGGAAGCTCAAGAAATAAAGGAGAGACTGGAATTTTGGATGCAGGCCTTTAAGGGGGAATAACAATAATCATATAGAATATTATATCTATAAAGTAGAAGAAAGTATCCTAAGAACTAAGCCAACATGGGAATGGAGAAAAGAGATTGCTAGGATCATAGGAGGTTACTAGGCTATCGATCCAGAGTTCATTTCAAGCCTAGACGTTTCATCCCAATGTAATACCATAGATACTCTAGTCAGTACCCAGGATTGTATTTAATAATGACTGCCCATGTCCAGGAGGGTTGTGGGCGCTGTCCCTGATATGAATTTATATTGCCCTATCCACTTGTCCAGGTTCCTTTTGAACAGTGTCATAGAGGTACTCTACTTCGCATGAATTGGCAGCCATTTCTGCCGATAGGGATGACTGCAATTAGGGATACAGACAACAGGCAAGAGGGGGCTGGAATTTATTGGAGAAAGCTGGCAAGGAACCAAGGTATTGGAAGCAAATAACTAGAGAGGGAAAGATAATAGAATGGGAAGATGCCAAGAATTTATTTGGACTGTACGTTAAGAGATTGCCTTCCCTATCAAGGATTGATATCAGAGTATAGGCAAAGAGAAGGAAATAGGGGAGTCCTAAACAAAAGACCAGCACTGGCAGAGTCTTTAGTAGAATCTAGAACAGAAGCTGCCCTTAAAAAAGGAATAATTAGTAGAGCATATTAAATATTGCATGATAACTGTACGAATCAAACAGAGGAGGTTAGAAAGGATTGGAAAGAGACTGAATAAGTAATTCACAAAGAAACAATGGGAGGATATATGTATGTCTCCCAAATATGCAACAAAATCTAGGAGATTTAAACTTTTTTCTTTGAAATGTTTACATAGATATTTTAATACCCGAAGTAGATGCCAGAGAATTTTTCCTCAGGTAAACAGCAAATGTTGGAGGTGTGATGGGGAAGAAAGAGGTAAGTGGGAACATATTTTCCAGGAGTGAGGTAAGTTGGCTGACTTTAAGGATTCCTTGCGGGATGCAATGTTGGATATGTTGAGTGGGAAAATTGGTGTTAACGAGGGAGATGATTTTTCTGAGCTATGATACAGAATCAGAATTGCCTAGACATGGTAAGGTCTTGCTGTATCTAGTTATGGTGGCTGCCAAAAAAGCAATTACTGCAAAATGGAAATCAGAATATAAACCAACTATACTAGAAATATTGAGTATAGTAACAGAGATAAAACAACTGTAATCGAGATCATTAGAAAAGGGTAAGAGCAAACTACATAGGAAAAATAGGAATTGTGGGAACAATACACACAGGGGAGGAATAAGGTTTGAAAGAAGCCAGGACTTAATGAGCTATGTAATGTTTGACTGAAAATGATTGGGTAGATTATAAATGATGTATAATGTTTGCAATTGGGAGTGTATCGGTATGGTTTGTGATGTAAAATGCTTGCAACTAGGATTGTGTGGGTGTGGTTTGTTTTTATTACTGCCGATGTCATAAGGGATGGTTTAATAGACATTTCTTGTTTAAAAAAGGGCAGAAATTGAATAATTTATGTAATGTTGCTTAGGTTATATGATGTATAGCAATATATGTGAAATATAATGCTTGTAAATGTGGAATTGTTAATACAGTTTGATTACTTTTATATACAAGTGTAAATTTGCCTGTGCACAAGAGATAATTCACTAAAGGTGTTTAAAAAAAAGATTGTTTTCCTGAGGTGTCAGCTAGACACCTCATTTCAAAAAGCTTCCATTCCACAGGAAAAATAGATCATTATATTAATCTGTTTCTAAGGTTTTCCACTCAGACTTCGATCACTGGATTTTGGGTCTTATGACATCTATGTGAGGGATAAAAGTGCAGGGGATGTAGGACACTAAGGACAGATACAAGCACATAAATATCAAAAAGATGCTTGCCCTGATCAAGGCACTCAACTCTGAACCATTTTTGGTCCCCAGGACCTCTTCAAGTGGTTACAGACAATACCACAGTAATCTGGTACACCAACAAGCAAGGGTGACCCAGGTCATACCTCCTTAGCAAACTAGCTATGTTAGCTTGGGATATAGCTTCACAGCATATTCTCACTCTACAGGCATAATACCTTCCACCAGAGCAAACCTTTGTGGAAGACAAACTGAGCAGGACCAGGGCAGACCATCACAAATGTAAACTAGGTCAGTGGTTCTTCCAAGATTTGATCCATCTGTGGGAAGTTCCTCTCAAGTAGACCTCTTTGCCTCCTGTCTGAGCAATCAACTGGCAAAATTCTGTTCCAGGACTCCATGCAAGAATGACTGGAACAGAGATCCCTTTTCTTTTCTTCGGACAGGAATAGAACCGTATTCCTTTCCACTTATATCCAGGGTACTTTTGCAGATTCAGAAGGAATCCCCCCCAAGATCATTGTGCTGACTCCCTCCCGGCTCAGGCAACTGTAGTTCTCTCTTCTTTTGGAAATGGGCAGAGACAATCACCACAAGCTTCCTCACAGAATGGGTCTACTCACACAAGAACAGGAGTGTTTGATACACTCCAACATCAATCATATTCAGCTGACTGCCTGGATGAAATGGTCTTTTTTCATTTTAGGCACCTGTTTTCTGAGGATGTGCAACAGGTATTAATGGAGGCCAGAAAACCTGCTTCTAGAAAATCATATATTAGCAAACAGGAAAGGTTTTCCAGTTGATACCAACAATATTTATAACCAGCACCCATTCAGTGCTGGCTGTAGTTTTACAGCATTTCTATGAGTTACTATCCTATGACCTTACATATTCCTCTATCAAGGTTCATTTATTGGACATTTCAGCATGTCTGCCCATGGATCCTCTTCTTTCAAAGGCAGTCTCATATCAAAATATTTTTGAAAGGTGTTTTGCAAAAGAGGTCTCCAAATAAACCAGTGGCCACTCCTTGGGATCTTAATTTTGTGTTAAAGAAGCTAACACTTGCTCCATTTGAACCAGCTTAACTAGCTGGCTTGAGGTTTTTAACATGGAAAACAGTTTTACGAATTCCTCTGACCTCTTTAAGATGGGTATCTTAGTTTCAAGCTCTTATGGCGAGTCAGCCCTATCTCATTTTCCATAGGGACAAGGTTTTCTTTGAGAACTAATCCTTTTTTTACCTAAAGTGGCATCCGAGTTTACTTTAAGCCAAACTATCCATCTCCCCATTTTTCCATGAACCTAAAAATGAAGGAGAAAGGATGCTCCATACCTTGGATGTCCACAGACAACTCAGATACTATCTTGACAAAACTAAAATTTTCAGATCTTTGGATCAATTGTTCATTTCTTCTGAAAGTAAGAAGAAGGGACAACCTGTGTCAAAACAGACATATTTCCAAACAGTTGTCTAAGGTTATTACCTTTTCTTATACTCACTGTGACAAATATATTCCAAGCAGGGTCAAGGCCCACTCTAACAGGGCCTTGGCTTCAACTCTGGCTTTTTGGAAAGGGTTGGATTCTAGAAGATGCTACTTGGTCCTGTGTACATACTTTTACAAAGCACTATAACCTTGATTCCTTCTCTAGGTCTAGATCAAGTTTTGCTAGGGCTCCTGGAACCTTCTCCTTTCTCCTCCCAAATATAGTTATCTATGGTAATCCACCCATATAGCTAAGGCTGCTGCAGCAGTGATCAATATGAAGAGCATAGTACATATCGCTTGTCTAGTCAGAATGAAGTAGATGAACATTGTTGGTTCTGTTTAGGCAGCTTTATTATATACAAACATAAACATATATACAAACTAGTTGTCTCATGCGTAGATGTTCACACTCTGGCTGTACTCACAAAATTGCACTGAAGATAGCACATGCCTGCTATTTATATATGCTTGTTCAGGTCTTAGAAATGCTTCTTAAAGGTACAATACATATGTTATTCTACATCCTCCCTCTTTGAGAAATGACATTGACAACACTGACTGACATGCTATAGGTGCAAAGTAATTTTCCATCATGCAATTATACAAAACATACACACACAACTATGTCCAAGTCACTGAATATCTCACACTGGGTTTTGGAAATGTGACCAAATCGTGTGACTTATAAATTGGAATTGGTTTTAACAACTGGGATTGTCTCTGCCAAATGTTCAACCTTAGGAACGTTATGAACATTATCAGAAATGGTAGTGGGAATCAAGACATGTTCTGGAATAGGAAGATTGTCTGAATCACTCATAGATTTGGAATCTATATTGTAGGAACATTGTTGTGATATCAGTTCTGATACAGGAAGTAGATGTCTGCGATTTCTCCTGTAATCTGCACCCTCGGATTTTGCAAGATAAGATCTCGGCTCTTCACATATATCTGTTACATGACCAATCTGGTCGAAACCTTTCTCCATTTGTATCCTCACTGTATCTCTTTCTTTTAACGGACAAAGAAATCTGCTCGATTTGTCATAGTTGGTCTTCTGGAAAGAACCCTTTATAAATAATTGGGCTTTGATTGCTTTGTTGTTTTTAGCTTTAGGCCTCAATAAACTGGAACTAATAGGCAGTGTTGCTCTGGTTTGCCTAGACCGAAGTCTCTGAGCAGGTGAGCCAAATATACTGTCATGGGGTATGTTTCTGAGATTGAGTAAATTCAAAAAGACATCAGTATTGTCATGCTTTTACTTCCAAGTAATTGCTTTGCACTCTGCACTGCATGTTCAGCTAGTCCATTTGACTGTGGATATTCTGGGCTACTAGTAACATGTACAAAGTCTCATTCTCTTACAAATTTCTGAAATAACTGACTGATAAATTGGGTACCATTGTCAGAGATAAGCTTTTGTGGACTTCCATGGACTGAGAAATGATGTTTCAGCTTCATAATAACAGTAGTGGACGTTAGTTTAGGTAGTAAATCGATCTCAGACCAGTTCGAATAAGAGTCTGCTAGTACTAAGTAATGTTGATTGTTCCACTCGAATATGTCAGTGGCTACTGTTGACCAGTGTAGTTCAGGAACTTGACTTAGCTGAAGTGGTTCTCTTTGCAAGTGCAGTTTAGTACTATTGCATACTGAACAAGAAGAAAGTACTCCATCAATGTCTTTTGCTAGAGAAGTCCAGAATACTAGTCCTCCCGCCCTTCTTTTGGTAGCTTTGGAACCTGGGTGACCACGATGCAAAATCTGGATGTATTCTTGTTCTAAGAAAGTAGGAACAACAATTTTAGGACCTTTGAAAATAATGCCATCTTCCATTAACATCTCATCTCTGTAAAGAAAATAGGGTTGCACTTCAGGTGGTACACTAGATTGCTTTGACGGCCATCCAGAGTTGATGTAGTAGTTGAGCCTAAGCAAAATTGGATCAGTCTTTATGTGATCTCTTAGCTTATCAAGTCTTGTGGTAGAAAAATTACGCATTTCCATGACATCAAAGCCAAAATTTTGTGTCAAGCTGTTCCGTTGTATTTCTGGGTGATCTGAATAAAGTATCAGTCAAATAAAGAAGTTTGCCTTTTGTATAGACCATTTTGAAGTTGTACTAGGTTAGGGTTAGGGTTAGGGTTAGGAAATACTATTGGCAAAAGTTCTTTCTCAATCTGAGCATATTGCATTTCAGTTTGGGTAAGGGTTCTAGATGCATAGGCTGCTGGTCTACCCTCTTGAAGAACACCTGGGCCAAGACCAAATTTTGAAGCATCTCAGGAAAGAGTTACTGGTTTGTTGACATCATAGTATCTTAATGTGGGTGGAGTAGAAGTTTTCTGCTTAAGGTCTTCAAATGCCTTCTGGTGATGTTCTAACCATGACCATGTAACATTTTTACATGTTAGCTTTCCCAAAGGTGCTGCCACCTCACTGAAGTTAGGTAAAAACTTGCCAAAATAGTTGACCAGAACAAGAAAACATTATAGAGCTTGTACATTATCTGGTGCTGGCATCTCAAGAATGGCTGCTTCCTTGGATGGGTCTGTTCTCAAGCTCGATGCTGGTAAATAAATGACCTACATATGTAACTTCTGGTAGTCTGAATTTGCACTTTAGAGGGTTAAGGTTTAAGTTCACTTCACGTGCTCTGTCTAGAACTCTCTTAAGATTTCTGTCATGCTCTGTTTCACCATTGCCTCCGACTAAAAAATCATCTACTATTATGGCATAACGATGACCTGAAAAAATTTGCTGCATCGCATGCTGAAAGACTTCACTTGCAGAATTTATTAGAAATGGCATCCTAAGAAATCTGTATCTTCCAAATGGGGTACTGAATGTAGTCAGTAATGAAGATTTGCAATCAAGTCTCACTTGCCAAAATGAACTCTTTGCATCTAAGACAAAAAAAACAGTGCCATTTGGTATTAGAGCTGTGACTTCTTCGACTGTATGCATGGGATGAGCAGTCTTTTCAATGCTTTATTCAAATCTCTTGGGTCAGTGCATATTCTGATTTCGTCTGAGCCTTTTTTGTGAGTTGCTACCATGGACGACACCCATTCGGTAGGTTCTGTAACTGGAAAAATTACACCTTGCTGCACCATTTTGTCCAACTGAGCTTTGACTTTATGCTGCATAGCTATTGGAACTTTTCTTGCAGATTTGACTACTGGACTGACCTCTGGGTCTAACTTCATAGAATGTGTCATCAAAAACATCAGCATGCTCTGAAAAAATAGTGTTAGTGAAGCTGGAACTGGGACATGTGCTTCTTTGACGAACATCTTTGGTAAAAGAAAGCAGATTCATTCTCAAACAGTTTCTGAGACCGAATAATGACATCACAGATCTTCGAACTACATAGAATAATAAGTTATAACAGTTCTTGGCCACATAACATGAAAGCACTACTGAGCATTCGGTTTGAATTTCTTCACCTCCATAAGCAACAAGTTTCGCACAACTGGTCACATTTAGTTGCTCACCAGCTCTCACCTTATTAAATGTGTCTGCTGATATAACATTACACTTTGAATCAGTAACTACTTTGAGCTCAGTAGATTTACCATGGATCTGGACAGTACAAAATACTTCATTTTTTGCCAATAAATCTACTGCATCAGTGTTTTCACCAATCACTGATGCACCATCTACATAGAAAGCAGACTGTTGCAGTTCAACTTGATCAATTTGCATTTTCGAATGACCCTTCTTTATAACAGTATGAGGCTTACTTGATTTACAACATTTTTGAAAATGGTTCCATTTCTTACATTTATGGCAGTGCTGACCAAATGCTAAGCATTTTTCTCTTTTAGACTCATGGTTGGCACCACAATTGTGACAGTTAACAATAAAACTTGACTTGGACGACATTGAGCATGCTCCTTTAACTGAACTAGTCTTAGAACTTGATGGAAGATTGCGGGTTTTCCTTGCCACACCTACAGGTACTGCAGCTGCCACGTGCTTAGGCCTGTTTCTGCCTGCCACTTGTTGCATGCCGCTGTCTACCAGAACCATGCTGTTATCAACTGCAAGCATATTTGTGTACCTTTCTGTAACTTCACAAATTTGACAAATCTCAATAGCTTTGCTCAGCATTAAATCACTGTCACAACACGAAGCAAAATCTTTTTCACAGCAGCATTATTAATACCACACACAAGCCTGTCCTTTATTAACTCATCTTTCAAGTCACCAAACTTACACATTTTAGCTTTGTCCCTCAGGTCAGTAATATAAGCTGTAAAAGTTTCTCCTTGCTTTTGATCTCTTGTGTAAATAAAAAGGCCTCTCTAATGTAACATTGATCTGGGAGTTACACATTTCTCTAAATTTGTGCTTCAAACATTCGGGGTCTTTCCTTGATTCAGCCTGTACAATAATAAGATGATTTTCACCTTCATATACTGCTGGTGCATATACAAATAGGTTCATAGGTTCGTACTAGGCTATCTGCCCTAAGGCATTTATAAGCCTAGCCAGAGTGTATGTGGCTTACACCACCCCTTAGGATGAGAATACTAAGCCCTTTTAGGGTTTAGTTTACTATGCCTCTGTCTAGTAGTGACACAGAGATGACCCCCGGGGTAAACCTATGATCTCCCATCCACTCGTCGAGATTTCTCTTGAATAGAGTCAGTGAGGGGCTCTGCCTAACATGGACTGGGATTCTGTTCCAGAGTGTAGGGAGCCTCTGGGTTATGAATCTGTCCCTCCAGCATGTCCTATTTATTTCTGTGTTGAGGTTTAAGTCACTTGTTCTCGTGGCTCTGATGGATTTGGATTTTCTGAGGTGGAGCATGTCCATTAATTCAGGATTAGACATGGCCTTGTACGTCAGGCACAGATCACCTCTGAGTAGGCGGTATGCGACTGAATAGAGCTGGAGTTTTTTCAGTCGGGCAGCATATGACATATGTTTAAGACCCTTTATCCTCTTGGTGAGGAACTTTTGGGGTCTTTCCAACTGCTGCAGGTGTCGGGTGAGATACATCCCAAATGGGGCATTGTACTCAATCATTGGCCTGATAAGAGAAGAGTACAGGGGCACAATGACCTCTCTTGATCTAGATGTGAAACCCTTCATGATAAGGTGGGCAATATAGAAGGTCTTCCTAACCACTTTGGCAATGTGAGTGTCAAATGAGAGGTTACTGTCAACCTGGGTCCCTAGGTCCCTGATTACCTCTTCCGTGCCTTAATGGATTACCGCCTATGTGGTAATTTGTCGGTACCTTGTTTTTCCCAAAGGGTATGACTATACATTTTTTTGGCGTTCAGCTTAAGGCCATGGCTCTGGCACCAATTATCCGTTTCTATGAGGCCTCTCTGAAGGATGTTTGTGTCTGCTGGAGTATCAATTATGGTGCCCAGTTTGCAGTCATCTGCGAACTTTGTCAGCCACAATCCTCTTATGTTTGCCTGTACCTCGGAAAAATAAATGCCGAACAAGAGGGGTCCCAGGACTGAGCCCTGTGGGACACTGCTTGTGACTGGCTTAGAGTCTGACATAGCTCCAGCAACTCTGACCCTGTGGGTTCTGTCCTTGAGCCAGTTTGCAACCCATCTTGTGACATATGGGTTTACATTTAAGCTGGTGAGTTTGTCTATGATGCCCGAGTGGGGTATTGTGTCAAAGGCTTTTGCAAGATCAAGGTAGGCTGTGTGAACTGCCTTACCCTCATCAATGGCCTTAGTGACTGTTTCAAAAAAGTCGACCAAGTTCAAAAGGCAGGATCTGCCCTTGACAAAGCCAAATTGGGTAGGATCCAATGTCTGTAGGTTCCCAATGTCTTTGTTTATGAGTTACATAATGATCCTCTCCATAGCTTTGCAGACCAGGCTCGTCAAGCTTATGGGGCGGTAATTTCCAGGGTCCGTAGAAGCACCGCCATTGAGGTGGGACCACTGTTGCCGTGCGCCACTCTTTGGGTACGTATCCTGTAGTAAGGCTAAGATTAAACAGCAGCCTTATGTGTGGGTTTAGTTCCTCTTGGAGTTCATGTAGCACACAGCCCGGGACACCATCCGGTCCCATTGATGCTGTGTTTTTAGCTTTAGAGAGGGCGGCTCTCACCTGGGCATCTGAGATGTTAGGGAGGCTACACTCTGCTGGGATAGTTATTTCTCCTTTTGGGGGCGGGTGGAGAAATTTGCACTGAACCTGTCTGCCAGAATGTTGGCAATGTCAGTGGGTTCAGTGTATTTTGTGTCATTTTGGACTAACTCTGAGCATATCTGGGAGTTTCCACCCAGGTTTCTAACATAGCTAAAGAAGGCCTTGTGATTGTCTTTTGTGTCTTTTGCGATTTTTCTCTCAAAGTTGGCCTTGGATGATTTTATGAGTGATCGTAGTTTTTGCTAGTACTGATCAGAGACGCCTTCCCTTTTAGGGATTTTGCTCTGTCATGTAGTAGCTTCCTCCTCCTGTTGTAAAGTTTGTTTATGGCTGTGGTCCACCAGACCGGGCGCCTGCCTTTGGGGGAGTGGGTCTTGGTTTTATTTGGGATTGCATGATCCATGCATTCTTGAAGGTGCCCATAGAAGGCATTTGCAAAGGATTCAGCAGTGTGGGTTGTGGTTTCCACTGGCCCAGGGGCCTTGAAGGATACCACTTCAGTCTTAAGAAGTGTGAAGTTTGCTTTTGAGAAGTTCTTCACTGTGGTCTTTTGTGCAGGGGTGGGGGCGGGATGTGGATTTCCAGTGAGATTAATTTATGGTCTGATCTTACCAAGGAGGGATATACTTCCGGTGTGGAGCATTTTGTCCCCATGTTTGTGATGATCAGGTCTAGTATATTGTCTCCTCTTGTGGGAATGGTGACTAGTTGTTCCATTGCATTTGAGTTTATGAATTCTAGGAACCTTTGGGCTAGGGTGTTGGGGCTTGAGTAATGTTCCCAGTCTATGTTTGGGTAGTTGAAGTCTCCCAAAATTATGGTATTTGGAGAGACATTCATACTTTCCAGTGTCTTCAGGAAGGCTGTGTGGGGTTCCTGAGTTTGAGAGGGTGGTCTGTAGCATGCTACAAACTGTAAGGCAGTTTTGCCTATGGTTAGTTGCACCTGGATAGTCTCCGATGCTTTGTGCGTTGCCACTAACCTGGAGGTGTGGGTATCTTTGATGAAAATGGATACTCCCCTCCTTTTGTGGTTCGGTCCAAGTTTTGGGGCGGAAAGCATGATATGAGGTAAAACCTGATAGTGCTGGGGTGCTCTCAGGAGCCTTGAACCAGGTTTCAGTCACCGCACAGACATCGATGTTCTCCATAATGAGGAGGGCTTGAGGCGTGCATCTTGAGGTTTAGACTTCTGGCATTGAGCAGCATTACCCTTAGTTTTTTCCACTTGTGTTTTCTAGGGAGGTAGGTTTGTCATTTGAGCCTTGCCTAAAAAGGCACTATGGGGTGGCAAGAGCCTTGGCCAATATCCGGAATCCCAGGGTGACAGGTGCAAGCCATCCCTTGAAGCAGCGTGGCTTGTCAAGCATGTCATCCCAAGCAGACAGACATTGGATCCCCTTAGAATGACACCAGTAATTAAGCCAATTGTTAAAACTGATCATTTTGTCTTTGTACTGTGGCATCATTCTTGGTGAGGGTAAGATGCTGCTCTGGGTCAGGGTCATACCGGCCTGGGCTACATAATCAGAGAGCTCCTCTATGTCTCTTTTCATGTAGTCCAGGGAGGTACGTCTCAGGTCGTTCACACCGGCATGTACAATGGCTGAGTCATATTTGTACTTGCTGTGGAGTGACTTGAGTGCTTGTGTTATGTGGCGGATTCTAGCTCCCGACAGGCAGCTTACTGTGACCTTTTCCTTGTTCAGTCTGGTGAGCGGGACGTCAGTGTGTCTGACTATGGAGTCACCTATTACAAGTGTGTCTGGCATGTTGTTTGGCCTTAAGGGCTGTGACTGTTTAGCACACTGACTTTGTGAACTATGTGTTGCATGTGCTATGTCTTGAGGTGGTGGTTGCTTGGGTGTCTGCTTTGGAGGCCTCTGTTGTTTTGGTAGATTTTTAATCAGCGCCTCCGAGTATGTTTTTGTGTGTTTATGTGTTTGGTTTGCTGCTGTGATAGTTCTATGTGAGACTGGGTTTGTGGTGTGCGTGGTTACCTTCTCCTCCTGACTGGTCTTGCCAGTACTGAATTGAGAGAGCTCAGCCTCCAGTTTGGCTATATAGTTGCATCTCTCGCATATATTTGTATTTGTTGGGAGGAGGAGAGGGTTGTCTGTGTACATGAGGCAATTGTAACATTGCCTCAAGATTCCCAGATTCACCAGCTGAACAGGAGAGGACGCCAGCAACTGACCCTTCGACATGCTACAAATAGTGAAAAAGATTGCTGTGTAACCGAGTCAGAAAGGACCTATAGGGAGATGTGTACTCAACATAATTTAGGTGAATGAAGTACTTTCTTTTGTTTAAGAGTGCTTTACCTGTATAAAAATGCTTTAGGAGCAAGTGCTGAGCTTTTCAGATAGAGTATAGGCTGTTTAGATTGCAAGTAGAACAGTTCTAAGGGAAAAATTGAAGAGCAGACTTGGCGGAGCCAGAAAAAGTTTAACCGCTATGCGCACGACTGCGCAAAGCCGTGCAAAGGCGGATTTTAAGCAGCGAACTACAAAAGAGCTAGGAATGGTCCCAAATAACCAATTACTACAGCTTCTTGTACTGAGGTCACTTCCCCCAAGGACAGGTAGGCTGCTCAAGGCTCCCCACTCCCACTGGTGCACAAACTAATAAATGAACGACCTCTTTCTATGGCCTCTGACCCTGCTATATTTAGGAAAAATGAATGCCCTGGTGCATGCATCTTTATCAGAATAAGCTGCTTGTATGAATATATCGTACTCTTGCTGAAATATTCTGCAATTCTCTACAATATTCTGATCAAATACAAGTGGTAGCGGTTTATAAAAACCTTCTGCCATATTACTACATCTCAGTGAAGACTTTTGCCTGTATGCACGAAGACACACACATGTACATGTGCCTGAAATGTATGCCAGTACTTGTAACTATGCCCAAAAGCACAACAAGCCTCTGTATAACTGAACTTTGCGAAATACGTTTCCCGGGCACTGTAATACTCTTGAAATTACCTTACTGTAAAAGTCAGTTATCATTTTAAGAAACATTTCAAGTAACTGCACTGTGCAAATGAATTGGGCGGAAGAAGCTTAGAATAAGAAATATTTCTACGTAATTGCACTTTGCGAATAAACAGTACACAGCACACTGAAATTTCCCCAAAATGGTGATACTTTGCTGAACAACTCTGTATAGTGCAAGAAACACTTTGTAATGGCGACACCCTGTGAATAGACACATCCAGCACAAGAAACTTTTCAAAATGGCTGTATTTGACTGCACTTTACGAAATAGTGGCACTTGCACACAAGAAACTCTTCAGAATAAATGCACAGTAACAAACACACACTGTAAGCACTTTTTCACACTTTGAGATACTTTGAATAACTCTAGTTATACTATTCAGAGCTCGTCAGTGCGAAGTAGTAGTTTATGCCAAAATACAGTAATTCCCCAAAAACGTGCAGTCGCCTTGCTTTATTTATACTCAGTGTGTCCTTTTTTCCCTTTGTTGTATTCGTTTTGCTCATTTATTCTCTTTTCATGCCCATTATATTTTCTTGTGCTCATTTTAACTCTAAACATGCCCGTTTTACTTTAAACATGCTTGTTTTGCAATTCTGAGGTAATGCTGAACCCTTTATGTGCTTTTCTGATGCTTGTTTTTCAAGTGTCGTAATTTCAAACATTTCATTTAATTAATAAACTTTTTCTGTGCTTCTCATTTGTTTAATAAACATTTTTGTGCTATTTGTTTGCTTAGTAATGCATTTTGTGCCCTTGAAATGCTCCATTTTATCTTTTTTATAAAATAAATAGTTTGTGCAAGTTTTCATTACCTTTAGTTCATTTCTGGTCCTTTTTTGCATTCGATTCACTTAGTTGGCCTTCACTGGTAACTCTGCACCTTGTGGCTCTGAAAAGCAGTCTCTGGAATCTCGGTTCTGACACCATATCGCTCGTTTAGCCGGATGAAGTAGACGAACATTGTGGGTTCTGTTCAAGCAGCTTTATTATTTACAAACATAAACATATGTACAAACTAGCTGTCTTGTGCATAGATGTTCACACTCTGGCTGTACTCACAAAATAGCACTGAAGATAGCACGTGCCTACTATTTATATATGACTTCAGGTCTTAGAAATGCTTCTTAAAGGTACAATACATATGCCATTCTACAGTGCAGTTGTACAAGTTGAACTTACCGTAACAGTAGATGTTCCAATGATTACTGCCATAATAGCTGCTCCCTCCTTGCATCCCCCTTGTTTTTGGGTGTGTTTTTTATGCATAGTGTGGACATTTATTTTTTGTTATTCCTAGCATTATCCTTTCAGGGATAAGCCTCCCTCTCTATGATGGCAGGAAAGCTGTGAAGGGCCTTGCGCCCAAACTTGTCTTTTAGTCAGCTTATCTTGAGCTGCTTGACACTTTAGGCTTGTGGAAGGTGCCCTGAAGCTTTGGAAGCTGGACAGCTGTTATATTATTGGCAGGCTGTAACACATATAGCTAAGGTTACTGCAGCAGTGATCATTCGAACATGTACTGTTATGTTAAGTTCAACTTATAAAACTGTACTTTGCATAGCATTCTAATCAGGCATTAGAGACAGAGTAAAGTTTTCCATTTCCGATGTACTTTGTCTAATAGAGTGGAAGAGATTCCTTCTGCTGTTGAACTGTTCCTGTGGCTGTCTTTGGATCTTGTTTAAAACAGAATTCATGTGTAATATTATAAAATTAAATCATTCATCTTCATGGAATTTTCTTCAGTTTGCATCTTCAAGCTGTAATTACTAATAACCTTCAGAAATTAAATATTGAAATGCTGTTGCTTTCACAATATGCACTGATACAGTGGTATTACAGAACAGATCTTAGTAGTGTTATTTATTAATTTATTTTATCTAACTTCTATGTCATCATCAAAAGAATGTGCTTCAGTAGCTTTGTCATCTCACTGGCAAAGACTGAATGCCTCTAAACTGCAGTGTTTTTCATAGGATCATAAGAGGTTACTAGGCTAATGGCCCTGGGGCCCTTACAAGCATAGCTGAGAGTTTATTCCCCAAAAAAGAAACCTCAGTCAGCACCTGTCACCCCTGTCAGTGAGGGAAAAAGGTGGAACCCCTTGGACAAATTTGTGGTTTCCCTTCCACTCATCAAGGTTGCGCTTGAAGAGGGTCAGCAAGGTACTCTGTTTGACATGTATGGGAAGTCTATTCCAGAGACAGGGCAGCCTCTGGGAGACAAACCTGTCTCTCCAGCAGGTATTTTTGATGTTGCATATTAGATTTAAGCCTATTGAGTGGGTAATGCGTGAGGAGTTAGACTTACAGATATGGAGCATCTCTGGTAGGGCAGGGTCCGATATTACCTTGTAGGCAAGACACAGATCACCTCTAAGCAATCTGTATGATACCAAGTAAAGTGATAAGTGATTTGAGCCTGTCGACATAGGACAGGTGTTGGAGGCTATGGATTCTCTTTATGAGGTATTTTTGTGGCCTTTCCAGTTGGTGCAGGTGTTTGTAGAGGTACACACCAAACTGGGCATTATATTAAATTATAGGACTAATGAGGGAGGAGTACAGAGAGATAATAACCTCCTTTTTTCTGGATGCAATCCCTTTACTTATAAGATGAACCAAGTAAAAGGCTTTTCTGACCACTGCTGCCACTTGATGGTCGAATGTGAGATTGTTGTCAACCTGAGTACCCAGGTCTCTCACCATGGATTGGGTGCTTAGGGGGTTGCCGTTGATGTGGTAACCAGTAGGGGCCGTGTTTTTGCCGAATGGTATGATAATACATTTTTTTGCGTTTAACTTAAGGCCATGACTTTGGCACCAGTAAGACCCTCTTGCAGTATGTTAACGTCATTTGGGGAGTCAATAACAGCACCCAACTTACAGTCATCTGCAAACCTGGTCAGCCACAGGCCCCTTCTCTTTACCTGGAACTCTGAGAAGTAGATGCCAAACAGTAGGGGTCCCAGGACAGATACCTGAGGAACACCACTAGTGACAGGTCTGTTGTTGGAGGTGGTAGCACCTATTTGGGCCTTGTGGGTCCTATGTGAGCCAGTTTTCCACCCATTTGATGAGATAGGAATTAACACCAAGTTGTGTTAGCTTTATGATGATGCCCAAGTGGTGGATTGTGTCAAAGGCCTTGGCCAGATTACGGTAAGCTGTATGTACTGACTTTCCCTTCATCCAGGGCCTTGGTTGACAGTCTCAAAGAACTCATTTAGGTTCAGTAGGCAAGATCTGCACCTGACTAATCCGAATTGGGTGGGGTCGAGTGTTTGGAGATTGCCTATGTTTTTGTTTGAGATCCATAATAATATGCTCCATGGCTTTACAGATCAGACTTGTCAAGCTAATGGGGCGATAGTTTCCAGGGTCAGTAGTGGCACCACCTTTTTGCAAGGGGATGACAATGGCAGTTCTCCACTCTGCTGGAATAAAGCCTGTAATTAGGCTGTGGTTGAATAGGGTGCTCAATTGTGAAGCTAGTTCTTGCTGAAGATGGTGCAGAATACAGCCTGGCATATTATCAGGTCCCATGAAAGCTGTGTTCTTTGCCTTGGATAGTGCCTTTAACACTTGATCTACAGAGATGTGAGGTGTGCGACAAGTATCAGGGATGTCGACTGGGCCTTTGGGGGAGTGAAGTTTGCACTGAACCTATCAGCTAGCAGGTTGGCTAAGTCGGCAGGATCAGTGTAAGTGGTACCATTACGTACTAATTCCGAACAAACTTGGGTTTTGCCATGGAGGTTCCTAATGTAACTGAATGAGTGAGTGCATTAGTGCAGGACTAGTTCACCCAGTCTATGGTGAAGTAGTTGAAGTTACCAAGGATCAGGGTGTTAGGGGGTACCTTGATAGAGTCAAGTAGGAAAAGGTAGAAAGAGTGGGTGTCCTGAGACATGGAGGGGGGTCTCTAGCTGGCTATAACTTGAATGGGTGTCTTGCCAACTGTCAGTTGCACCTGGAGTAATTCCAGTGCATCATGCTGGTAAACCAGTCTGGAGGTGTGCCTGTCTTTAATGAAGATAGAGACTCTACCACCCTTAGTCTTTCCAACCTCATTTTGGAGTCGGAAAATGTGGAATGAAGTATAGCCTGGTAAGGCAGGGGTGCTCTCTACAGCCCTGAACCCAAGTTATCGTGACTGCACAGACTTCGGCATCTTCCAGTGTGAGGAGAGCCTCCAGTGAGTGCATTTTCAGATTAAGGCTCCTAGCAGTGAGCAGTATAACCTTCAATTTGCTTTTTGACAAATCTTTCATGTTGGAAGATTTGTCTTTGGGACATAGCCTAAAAAAGGCACAATGGGGGAAGCAAAAGCCTTGGCCAAAATCCGGAACCCCAGGGGTGACAGGTGGAAGCTATCTCTGGCAAAGCATCTAGGCCTGTCAGCCATGTCATCCCAGGCAGACAGATACTGGATCCCCTTGGAAAGACACCAGAAACTAAGCCAGTTGTTGAAGTCAGTCATTTTTTGTTGGTATTGTGGCATCATTCTTGGTGAAGGTAGGATGCTGCTCAGGGCTAGAGTCACACCTGCCTGGAGCACGTACTCTGAGAGCTCAATCATGTCTCTCTTCATATAGTCCAGAGTGGTACGTCTCAAGTCATTTACACCAACATGGACAATGACAGAGTCATACTTGTACCTGTTGTGGAGAGACTTAAGTTTGTGCTTGATGTGGCGGATTCTAGCGCCTGACAAACAGCTGACTCTGACCTTCTCCTTATTGAGCCTAGTGAGGGGGACATCAGTGTGTCTCACTATTGAGTCGCCAATGACTAGTATGTTTGGTTTATTGTTATACCTTATGGGCTGCGTTGGTTTATTGTTATGCCTAATAGGCTGTGTTTGTGAGACACTGGTATGTTGACTACTGTGTGCGATGTGACTGGCATTGTATGTGGAATGCCTGAGAGTGTGTTTTGGGGTTCACTGTTGTTTAGGTAAGTTTTTGTTGAGGACCTCTGCAGAGGTGGGTGTGTGACTCTGTGATGTGAGTGGTGTGGTATTTGCGGTGGCAATCTCCTCTTTGTCAGGAGTACTGAATATGGTGTGAGAGAGCATGGATTCCAGCTTACTGATGTAGCTGCATCTCTCACAAGTAGAAGAATGATGTGCTAGGAGAAAGGGACTGTCAGTGAACAGGAGGCAGTTGCTACACTGTCTCAGTATGCCCATGTCGACCAGACTGGCAGGGGAAACTGATGGGAATTGTCCAGACATAGTGTTCTGAGTACTTGGTGGACTTACGGAGAGCAGGGTTTGTCCACAAAAAAACTAAATATAAAACAAATGGCCTGAAGCACAAGTGCTAAAACCAAAACTAAGATGCTTAGAATAGCATGTACATTTAATCAAACTACTAACAAGCAGTTATAAGTGCAGAATAAGAGCACTTGTGCACTTAAGAGCACACAAAACAGCAAACTAAGGTAATAAAGAAGGTAGAAGACAGTTAACAGTGAGAGCAGCTGAATAAAGTATAAATATTTTTTTTTGTTAGTGGTGAGGGATGGGATAGATCAAGATTAAGAGACTACAGGGGTTGTTCTTCCCAAATGTACACTCAGTACAATTACTCAGAGTAATGTGTACTCTGTACACAGTTGATTGTGCTGAAGAAATGGGACTGGTAGGAGTGTCTGGAATCAAAATATGATCTCACTGTACTCAGTTGAGTGAGCAAATGAGATGGGCCCAGGAGGAGTGTCCAAACACAAATTTACAGGAGGGGCAGGAATTCCAAAGCCACCAATATTAACTGCAGAGAGACCACAATATTCAATTAATGTTCAATGAAACATAAATAAAATGCAGTACTATCTGTAAAACAATGCAAGTGTAGAACAAAGTATACTTAAATCAGCTTGCACTTCAGTTGATTGCAGATGGATAGCAGCCAGACAAATGGCTCAGATATTGAACAGAAATAAATACACAGATATGTGATTAACACTTATAAGGCAAAGAGAAACCCTCTAGGCTAAGAATTAAACACCGAATATCATAGAAGTGAGACAATAACCAGTCCCAATAAAACCAGCTGACTACACTTCTAGCAAGCTAACTACAGAGTATCTTCACCGTGTTCTCATGTTTTTCAGTTAAACTTATTTCTGTCTAGTATTATGATTTTACATAATCTCTAAAGGTAAGGTTCACCAGAGACTTGCCATGATGACAGTTGGAAGTTTTGTGTAGAATTCAACTGAAATGCTTTCTGATCTATCAGCTTGTTGAGAGAATGAAAGAAAAGAGAAGAAAGTTTGTGTTGTACCCCAATATGATTTTTTTATTTATTTTTATTTGGTTACTAGTTAGGTAGGCTGGTCTACAGACCCCTTTCAAACATGACACAGGCACATTAGAACAGTGCAGTACAACAATTTATGCAAAGATAGTAGAATTAAACTATAAATCAGTAAAACTGCATGTAGCTTAGTCAGATTACAGTAAATTCTAAAGATGAAGAATATAGTAATTAGACAAACATTAACTTGGACAGTGTTGTGCCTTGAAGTTTTGTCTTCAGTATTAGGAATATTTGATACTGCTTATGGACACTTCTATTCGATCTTCCTCCTGCTCTTGGATGCCAGAAGCCAGTTTGCTTCCCTTAACCTTAGCAGCATTGACAAAGTCCATTATGAACAGAGGTTGCCCGTAAAATAGCTCAGGGCTCAAACACCCAAAGACCACTACCCCATTCCATATCTGGGGAATTATATTGTCATATCCTAGGTATTATTGGCTAGGCTTGTAAAGGCCATTGCATCACTAGCCTAGTAATCACCTATGAGCCTATGAACGTATCTGACCTCTTTTGTAAGATGTTGTAGTCGTAATCCTTTTCTGTCCTTGTACTTGGCCTCTGAACAGCAGTTCTGCTACTCAGTAGCTACTAGGGGTAAATGGGTGCAGTATGCTTCCCAGGTGACCTTATCTTAGGAACCAGTAGTGTGACCCTGTCACATGCATTCTTGTCTCCAGATGAATTGTTACATGACTGACATCCTGCTTGTGTGCTAACCAGGAGGCCAGTGCTAATGTTTCCATATTGCATTTTCTCCAGAGATGCCTATTTTTATGATATCTTCTTTAATATCAAAATAAGTATCTGTGCTGGTGTTGTTTGCAGCAGAATTACCATTGATAATGGCACCACTGATAGTGCCATTTTTAGATGTAATAATGGCACTGAAATGTGTTTTAGTGAGTCTGTGTAATTAAATAACCCCAAACATGCATTTCCAATTACCATTTCCATTATAGCCAAACTCACCAGTGTCCCTATACTGTGTTTGAGTTACTCAACAGACAAAACAAAACGCAGGGTTTGATAAAACAGTTTTTAATGTTGCTACCTTCGATTAATAGTACATATCCTATCAATATTACTTTTCTGTATTGTTGCTTGCCCCACTTTTCACAATGCTGTCTTGATTTGGGAATTTGTATCCTATGAAAAATAATGAACAATGTTAAATGGCTTGATCATTTAGAAGAAAATATATTTTTGATTTTTCATATAAATTAGAAAAAATATCTGATGTCAATTTTCATTCATTCCTCAACTGATGGGTTCGGATCTGATACTCTGATCCGACTCTGCTGTTAACACTAGCTCGTGGCCTCCGACAAACTCTCAAGCTCCATTCCTACCCATAATGCATCATCCCTAACTTCCCTGAGATCTCATTTGCTGCTTTCACATCTAAATGTTGTCAGCTGCAGCTCTCGGGCTAGTTGTTACAGATAAGTGAATTTCTACAAATTCTATTCTTTGAATGTTTAATCTGATGATGTCAGTCTTCATTTAAGTCCTTGATTGTGGGTTCATTTCTGTATCTTGGAACCGACTCAGCCATTACTCCATCTCGCAACTTCCAAAAACTCTCAAGTTTAGCTCTACCCAGAATGCTACTCTCAAGATTACCTCAGATCTCGTTTGCCACTTTAAAGTGCCAGACTCACTCCTGTCCTGTCAGCTCTCAAGCTAGCTATATTTTATCACTGTAAGTGTTATTTACGCTTTTTCAAATTCTTTATTGAGTAGTAGTTTCTCTAAAGTCTTATTCTTTACCCAGCTCCTCTTTCCTTGACTTTATTGGTGTGTTTCTCCTGTTTACCATCGTTGGTGGTTCTCCCTTCCTTTGCCTACCTTTACGGTAATCTTCCATACCATTGTTGGTACTTCTTCCCTCTATCTTGTTACTGCTACGATAAATCTTTAGTACCATTGTTGGTATCGTTTTCCTTTCAAAAAATTAAATTGCTCAGAATTTTCAGACTTCCCTTTCTCGTGTGTGTGTGTGTGTGTGTGTGTGTGTGTGTGTGTGTGTGTGTGTGTGTGTGTGTGTGTGTGTGTGTGTGTGTGTGAGAGAGAGAGAGAGAGAGAGACAGTGACCTTTTTTTGACATGACTGAGAAGTCTAAAGGCACTTCTAGCTTTCAGAGATGCCAGAAGTGTGATCGTGAACTTTTGAACTCAGATGGACATTCCTTGTGTGCCTATTGCTTGGGCCCGGTGCACCTTAAAGAAGACTGTGCCATCTGTTATAGCTTTAGCCACCACGTCCTTGCAGAGAGAGAAAAAATAAGCTCATTTTGAAAGTCCTGATAAAATCTAGCTTTGATGAAGGCATATCTGTGATGTCTAAGACTGATGTTAGCTCTCCTTCTTCCTCCTCCTCTAGACATGAAGGTTCAAAGAAGAGGAGCTGCTCAGTTCCAACACTTTTGTCGGAACCACCTATTAAAAAGGCTGCCTTTCCCGGTTCCCACAGTTTTGTTGAAACCAAATGGAAAGCAGCTACCATCACCGGTGCAGTTGGTGCTAATCTCTGCACCAACAATTCCGGCACCCACTACTACCTCGGATCAGACTTTTACCTCCCTCATCTGTTCCACCAGTCTCAGAATCAAAGGAGTTCTCCTTTAAAGATTTACCCCGCACAAGGTATTCTGCAAAAGTTGACCCCTTTGTATACCTACCGCCAAGCCCATTCTTGGATAGATCCTGGTCCCTGTCTGCCTGTTCGGTCCGTTCCACCAAGAGCCTCTCAGAGTCCGATGTTCTGAAGCTGGTGGACTAACTCCTAGCAGCAAGGGAATTAGCCACTTCTTCAATTCCTAGCGCTTCTGTCTCTGGACCTTCACATGTCTTGAACCCGGTTCTCATTCCTCCTCTGACTTCAACTGAGCACTCGGAGTTCCAGGTTCTGACTGTCCCAATGTCAACTGTATCGGCACAGGTGAGGTCCTTGTCTCTGGTGCCGATTACTACCTTGAGCTCTTCGGTTTTGTCGGAACCAGAGACCTCTCAGGGTGAAAGCCTTGTTGTCGGTTCTGGGGACCATGGATTGACACAGATCTTATCAGAGCCATCCATACTTCTTGGGGCTTTGGCACACACAAGTTCAACTCTGGCTTCGGGCTCGGGGGCGGCCACCTCTGTGCAGGATGAGACCACAGTTTTGAAGGAATCTATTTTAGTTCCAGGCTCCCATTCCTCTATGGGGGGGCTTGCTTTCCAGACCATGGAGAGGGCCTTTTCCACTATGGGTTCCCACTCAATTCCTGTCTCGTCAGAACAGCATCCCGGTCCTTCCCCTGGCCCAGAGCTACCACCAGCCTCTGACCTGGGACAACAGGCACAGAAGCCTCAGGATTCAACCATGGTAGTTATGTCCTCTTCTGACACTTCCCTGGCCAGTCTCACCAAGAAGGTGCCCCAGAAGAGAAAGTGCAAGAAGAAGCATGTGGACTCCCCTGGAGAGTCTTACACAGAGGATACTGACTTTGATGAAGATGAAGGTTCCCCAAGGTCACCCCCAGAAGATGTCTCATTTGGTGACATTCTAGACATGGTGGCTCGACTTCCCAACAACCTTCCTCAGAGGAGTCAGTATACCTAGAGGCTTTCCGTGCCCAACCATCTGCTGCTTGGATCTTTCCACCCACTGACAATCTAATAAAGTTGATTGCACAGCAGGCTTGGAAGATTCCTGATTTCATCAACCAATCCCTAAGAGACCAGGCCGTATTCTGTCAGCATCTTGTGGATCAGCAGCATTGGCCTAAAGGGGTGCCAGTAGATGCCATGATGATTGCGGCAGCCACAAAAAGGAGCTTGCTGATGAAAATCCTACTATCCATCCTCCTAATAAGGAGTCTAGGATGATGGATAGATTTGGAAAGTGCATATACACTTCATCGACCTTCGTGCTTAGGTTCTTGAACTTCATGGCACATTTCACCAGGCTTTAATGAGATCGTATAAAAGAGCTATCAGACACTCTAACAGGAACAGTAGCTGAGGGGGTTCAGGCTAAAGTAGCTTCTCAGCTGGCAACCCTGGATTCAATAAGTAATTCGTCCATGAGGCCCATTGCACACACAGCTGAAGGGACGACTAGGGCAGCAGGTTCTGACGTAGCCATGAAGAGACATGCCTGGATGTGTTCATGTGAGTTTGCGGACCCATTTAGGTCTTCTTTCGTCAATGTTCCCTTTGACATAACATCCCTTTTTGCCCCAAAGTTAAAGTGACCCTTGGCAGATGTGAGAAGGATGGAAAGACACTTTCTGTCATGAGAGTACATTTTTCCACTCCTCAGCGGCCCTACTGCAGGAACCAGAAGAGTGGCAACTTGTGGTTCAAAAAAGTCCAAAGGGCCTTTCCAGGACTCATGTGGTAATGACTTTCCCTGGGGCAGAGGGGGAAGCTATAATGGAAGAAGCCATGCCAGAGGCAGAGGTGGCCTGCAAAATCAGAGTTCCAGGGATTCATCCCCTGGTAACTTCTATCAGCACTCTTGAATGGAGGCCCGATTGCCATCCTCTGGAGGCAGTCGGGGGATGACTTTCCTTGCACCTACCTACCTGGCTAAGCATAACAACGGACAATTGGGTGCAGAGGATTATAACCAGAGGTTACAATATTCCCTTTCTGAAACAACACAAACAACCAAAGAGAATCCCAGATGTTCCACCCAGTCACAGGGATGCAGCAGTTCTAGAAATTCAAAAACTGCTCAACAAAAGAGCCATCCAATAAGTCCCACCAGACCAGATAGGATCCAGGGTTTACTCAAGATTCTTTTTAGTGCCAAAGAAAACAGGGGACTGGAGACCAGTTTTAGATCTCAGTGTCTTGACCAAATCAGTTCAACAAACAAAATTCTGGATGGTCACAGTTCAGTCTATTCTTTTGTTCTCAGGGAAAGATAATGGGATGTGCTCAGTAGATCTCCAGGATGTGTCATCATCATCAGCCCCCTTTTTCCCATTTTTTCTACATGGGGTATGGGTATTTTGTTAACTGTGACCAACTGTCTTGATTCAGTGCTATACTCCTGCCTTCTTCAATAGTCATGCTTGACTGTTGCAGATCCACCCACATCTTTGCTGGATGTCCTCGCTTCCACTTACCTTCTTCCTGTCTGTCCCAAATCTTCCTCACCAGATTGTCCTCTGCTTTTCCGCATGTGTCCACACCACCGTACTCTGTTCTCTTTGATCTTTTCTGCAATTGGAGTTACTTTGGCTTCTGCTCTTACGTCCTCATTTCTTCATCTGTCCCACAGTGTGCAACTTACCACCCTTCTCAGGCACTTCATTTCCATCACCTCTAGTTTCTTCAACTGTTCTGCCTTTACTGCCCAGGTTACTGTACCATACAGTAGTACTGGTCGCACCACTATCTTGTACTACTTACTTTTCAGCTTCTTTGGCATTCTTCTATCATAGACTACACCTGACACTCTATGCTAGTTGGCCGCAGCCCCTCTGATTCTAGCTTTGACCTCTTCATTCAGACTTCCCTTCTCCTCAACCACCCATTCCAGATACTTGAAGCTGTTTACCTGTTCCACTATCTTCACTTCTATCTCTATTCTCAACTTCTTCTGATTTCCCCAGCTTGCTGCCATTACCACCATCTTATCTGTGCGTAGTTTCATCCCGTGTGCCTTCAGTTTTGCATTCCATTCTCCTATCCTTTGCTGAAGTTCTAGCTCAGAGTCTGCCTGTAATACCACATCATATGTATATAGCAACTTTTTTGATCTGTCCCCTC
The DNA here is from genome assembly GCF_019279795.1 of Protopterus annectens. Lineage (NCBI taxonomy): Eukaryota > Metazoa > Chordata > Ceratodontiformes > Protopteridae > Protopterus > Protopterus annectens. Next base: position 1,993,499,325 of record NC_056739.1, read on the forward strand.
TGACCTGTTTGCTAATGTAGTCCATCACTAATATGAACAGCAGTGGAATCAGAATTGAACTCTGGTGTACACCCACTTCCACTGGGAACCCCTCCTTGAGGCTGAAGACTGTCGTACTTGAGTCATTGGGTCCTTGTACATAGCCTGCACTAATTCTACCAGTGTTTCTCGGACTTCAAACCACCACAGTATTGCCCAGATCAGCTTTCTTGGGACCTTGTCATATGCTTTCTCCAAGTCTAGGAATGCCCAGTTGGACTCTCTCCTCATTTCTAGCGTCTTCTCAAGTATCTGTCTGACTGCAAACATTGGATCAATTGTGCTGCATCCTGATCTGAATCCGAACTGCTCATCTCCCACCTTACATTCTAATACTCTGTGTATCCGTTTATCATTCACCCTCTCCAGAACTTTCATTCAGTGTGATAGGAGTTTGATGCTTCTGTACTGCCCACAGTTGTGGATGTCCCCTTTGTTATTGTACACTGGCATGAGTATGCTTATTCTCCAGTCATCTGGAATACACCTTTGTCTCCACACTGCTATTAGTACCTTCAGGAGCCATTTCTCCCCTATGTCATCCAACATCTTTATCATATCTGTTGTGACCTCATCTGAGCCTGCTGTTTTCCCTAGCTTCATTTTCCTTAGTGCTATTCTTACTTCCTCTAGGGTGTCATCATAGGCTGTTTCTGGGGCAGTACAACTTCTGTAGGGTTTTCTTCATTCAGAAGTTGCTGGAAATACTCCTTCCATCTGCCCTTGATGTCCTGTGGACTGGTGAGCAGGTTGTTGCTGGCATCCCTTATGAGGGTGTCTGACTATCTTCTTTATCTTTCTGTCTTTGCCGCCTTGCAACCTGATATAGTTTCTTTGTGCCACTTACAGAGTCACTTTCCAGAACTTGGTAGAGTGTCTCTAATGACCTATTCTTTGCTATTGCAACTTCTTTATTAGCTTCTTTGTTAGCCAACAAGTAGTCCTTCCTAGCCTGGTCAGTCTTTTCTGTCTCCAACTTCTTCCTGGACTCCTCCTTTCTTTTGATGACTTTCTGGACTTCCGCATTCCACCACCAGCTTTTTTTATGTGATAATACGCATCCTCCGGGATGTGTATTATCACATAAAAAATAGACAAATGCTCCAGAAGATTTCTACGCTTCCGTCTGGGAGACGGTCATTATCATTTAAGAGCCATGCCCTTTCGTCTCACTACAGCCTCCAAGGTGTTAACCAAATACATGGCAGTGGTCACATCTCACTTCAGACTGCAAGGATTCCGGGTGTTTCCATACCTAGACTACTGTGTCATTACAGCAACCACCAGGCATCTACTGCTTTAGGCAAGGAACTGTGTGTTTCAAACTCTCTCTTCACTAGGAATCACTGTCAACTGCAAAAAGTCTTACCTAGAGCCAGCACAGCATTTAGAGTTCATAGGGGCAGTGTTAGACACAAGCACCTGTATCGCGTCTCTACCCCAAGAAAGACTTCAAAGAATAAAATCTCAAGACAGCCAGATTATTCACAACAGAACAGTGACTGCAAGACTGGTGTTACAGACTCTGGAATCTCTGGTGGCCTCCCATCACTTTAGTTCCCCTTGTGAGGTTTCACATGCGAATTCTACAATAGCTCTTGGTGTCACAATGGTCATTACTGAGCCAACCAATGTCCCATCAAGTACTGATCACCAATTTATGCAAAAAAGACTTGAGTTGGTGGCTCCATTCCTGCAACGTTCTATCTGTCTGTCCCTTTGTCCCTCCTCATCCCCAGGCCATAGTGACCACAGATGCATACCAGATGGGGGGGGGGGGCATTATCTGGGAAAGACAGTCCAAGGTACTTGGTCCCAGTTGGAGATTAATTTGCACATCATTGTTCTCGAGATGAGGGAAGTGCTCCTGGTGTTGCAAGCATTCCATGAAACCCTCCGTCAGGAACAATTACAATCCAAACAGACAACATGTCAGTGGTTTGGTACATCAGCAAACATGGGGGAACCATATCTTAGCCTGTTTGTCAAGAAGCACTCGGAGTATGGCAGTGGGCGATTTAATCCGGCTGCTTTCTAATCAGAACACAAATTCCAGGGAGCTCCAGTGTGATTGAGGACAAATTGAGCAGGACCATCCTGATGCCTCACAAGTGGTCTCTCAACTCTTCCATGGTGCAAACGACATTCCGTTGATGTGCCCAGCCCTGCGATCACGTTGCATCCCCCCCCCCGAACAACAAGTGCAGCAACTACTTTGCCTTGATCCCCCCTCCGGGGGAATCACTGAGAGATACTGTCCTTCACGATTGGTCCCCCGGTCTATTGTATGCCTTTCCCACCGATGTCCTGTCATTTCACAGTTTCTGAAGAAACCCAACAGGTCGAAGAACAGGATAATTCTCATTCCTCCATTCTGGCTTTGACAGATATGGTTTCCCTTTCTGTGGCCTCACTTAATTCAGAAACCTTGTACACTGAACCCAGCTCCTGATCTATTGTCCCATCCAGAGGGACTTATTCATCCAAATCTTCAAAATCTCAAGCTTACTGCATGGCTTCTGCAGTTCCAGTGACTGCCAATCATACCCTAGTTCAGTGATTCTTTCAAGCCCCCCACAAACCTTTGACTAGCTGATTATACAGCAGCAAGTGGCAACGATTTTCAAAATGGTTTTCGGACAGTAATCTCGATCTATATTCTTCACCAGTTCATAAGGTCTTGGATTTTTTTGCATCACTTTTCGATGCAGCGGCATCCTCCTCATCTATACGGGCTCATCTAGCTGCAATTTCAAATTTTCATAATAGTCTAAATGGTACAAGCGCTAATGTCACACAAACTTTGTAAAGCCTTTCTGAAACGAACCGTATTGCTGAGAACCTCCATACAAGGATCTGTCTACACCTTCGTACTTGAATCGGATGCCACAATCTTTAATTAATTCCCCATTTGAATCTTCCACAAATTGTGATTTGAAGTATTTATCCTGGAAAACCTCTTTCTTGGTTGCTATTACTTCTGCTAGGAGAATATTTGAGTTACAGGCCTCATCTTGCAAATGTTCTTGCCTAATCTTTCTTAAGGACATAGTGTCTTTGCGAACAAATCCATCCTTTTTACCAGAAGTAATATCTGACACTAATATCAATAGATTATAAACCTTCCCGTATTTTTCCCAAATTTTCAAACAAAGGTGAATATTGTTTACATTTGCTAGATGTTCACAGACAATTACGTTGTTACCTGCACAGAACAAAGGAATTCAGAAAATCTGATCAGCTGTTTGTTTCATTCTCTTCTGCTGCTCTGGACAAACCAGTTTCTGAGGTTACTCTGGCTAGATGGCTCAAGGACTCCATAACCTTCATTTATAACAAAAGGAAAGGGAGCTATAAAGGCACGTTCTACGAGAACAATAGCCGCTTCAGCAGTCTTCCATGTCAGAGCTTCTATAGATTATGTATGTGCAGTGGCTACTTGGGCATCCCCGTTTACCTTTATTACTCATTACAAGCTGGTTCTGGTCTCCATGGGATGAGCATTTTTTGGTTCAATTGTGCTCAGGAATATTCTACCGTGAGACCTCCCAAGATTTTGGTAGCTGGGGACTCTGTCCTACAGTCAAGGATTAAGTGAAGATTGACAACATCAGATAAAGAAGTTATGTTTTATCATAACATTCCATCTGTGTTGTCAATCTTAACTTATCCTTGACATCCTCACCCTCCTTTCCCCTGCCTTTCATGCTTCTTAGTGGAACAGATCTATCCCAACAAATTGGATTATTCCTTTATAAATACAGATTTGGTCTCTGATCTGTTATTCCTGTCTGTCATTATCTTATGCGAACTCAAGCTGAGGTAATCTTGAGAGAACTTTTCTGGATAGAGCTGAACTCAAGAGTTTTTGGAAGGTGCGAGCTGGAGTAATGGCCGAGTTAGTTCCGAGATACGGAACTGGAGCCACAGTCATGGATAATTGAAGATCGACAACACAGATGGAACATTATCATAAGACATAACTTTTTTTTTCTTGATACCCTTTTTCTCTAAAAAAAGTTTATCTTATCTTCTTAGTGTGACTTTTATATACTTTTATATACCTTTATAAACTTTTATACTCTGCTTGGTGTAATGTTTGCTACCATTGTTGATAGGCCTTTCCTACCCTGTTTCTTTTTCTCTACTTTATAGTTAACTATTCCTTTCTCTTAAAAAAAATCTGCTAATTATTCTTACTGCCTTTTTCTTTCCAGTAATAGAAGTATTTGGTTGGTCACTCTCTGGATATTTTAGGACAGAATTTTTTGAGTGTTCTTTGATAACTGGTTCGCAGACGACTGCAAACTGGGCGCCATAATCAACTCTCCAGCTGACACAAACATCCTTCAAAAAGGTCTCACAGAGACAGATAACTGGTGCCAGCGCCATGGTTTAAAGCTAAATGCCAAAAAATGTATAGTCATACCCTTTGGCAAAAACAATGTGCCCACAAATTACCACATAGGCGGAAACCCATTAAGTACAGAGAAAGTTATTAGGGACCTGGGGACCCAAGTTGATAGCAATCTCTCCTTTGAAAACCACATTGCCAAAGTGGTTAGAAAGACCTTCTACATAGCCCACCTCATCACGAAGGGTTTCACATCTAGATCAAGAGAGGTAATCGTGCCCCTTTATTCATCCCTCATCAGGCCCATCATAGAATACAATGCCCCTTTTGGGATGTACCTTACCCGACACCTGCAGCAATTAGAAAGACCCCAAAAGTATCTCACCAAGAGGATCAAGGGTCTCAAACAGATGCCATATGCTGCTCGGTTAAAAAAACTCCACCTCTACTCAGTTGCATACCGCCTACTTCGAGGCGATCTATGCCCGACATACAAAGCTATGTCAAATCCAGAATTAATGGACATGCTCCACCTCAGTAAATCTAAATCCCTTAGAGCCACACGCTCAAGGGACTTGAACCTCAGCACAGAAATAAATAGAACTTGCTGGAGGGACAGGTTCATAACCCAGAGGCTCCCTTCGCTCTGGAATAGAATTCCAGTTCATGTGAGGCAGAGCACCTCACTGAATCTCTTCAAGAAGAATCTCGATAAGTGGATGGGGGATTGTAGGTTTGTCCCAGGGATTACTCCCGTGTCACTAATAGACAGAGGCACAGTAAACTAAACCTTTAAAAGGGCACAGTATACTCAAATCAAGGGGTGGCGTACAGAATCGGGCTAGGCTTATAATTGCCCCAGGGCAGATAGCCTAGTATGAACCTATGAACCTAAGTATTTACCTTACATGATGTCTGAGGAAGGTTTTCAAAAATGTGAGAAATGTGGGCATAAATGTCTTTTTTGGATGCTCAGACTCTGTGTGTTTACTGTTTAGGGTATGAACAGCTCGACCAAGATTGTGACATTTGTAGTGGGTTCAATCCAAGAGCTTTGACAGAACAAAGAAGTATGTTAAGTTGAAAGGGTTTGTTACCAACTTCCTTTTCTCAAGCCATTTCTGGAGTTCAGTCTCCCAAGACTAAAACTTAAGGAGCCTTCAAAACGATCTAGACTGTTGGATTCCCCTGCACCTACCTTCTCGGAACCGAGGAAAAAGAAGGAAAAAATCAGATTCAAAGTCACTTGGGATGCGACCATCTTTGGATCTAATCAGATACATTTCAAGTCCTACAGCGTCCGATCCAAAAAAACATTCTCCGGATCTGACTTCCTCGGATCCTAAGCCCTTGTCACAGACTGTCTACTCTCCAAGCTTGGATCTGGTCTCTTCCAGGGTGCCCTCCCCATTTTTACAGTGGCACTCAGAATCTCCTTTGGCGGTATTCTTCTCACTCCTCCAGAAGTCTCATGGAGGCAGATATGGAAAGGATGATGAGATTCTTCACAGAGCAAATTCAGAAGGGAGTTCTCATGGTTTCTACCTCTTTGGGTCAGGAACACCATCCATCTAGGACTTTATTGGCAGCAACTCCTGCTCTGACCCAGCCTGCGGTGTTAGAGTCCTCAGATCTGAGCATTCTGGGTCCTTCTGGGTTATATCCGAAGAGAGCATTTTCTTCTGATCCAACTGTTAGTCTGAGTGCATTGGCCCTGACATTTTTGGAAATGGATAACTCTCGTAGCCCAAGCTTCCAGGTCAGATCTGAGGGGATAGGATCGACTCCAAGGTTTTCAGTGGCATCTCTTCCTCCTGGAGCTTTGGCTGTGGATATCTCGGCTCCAGCTTCCACCTCTGATGGATTACTCTCAGAGCAGAGGGAAGTAACAGGCCAGAAGCTTGCTTTCTCGGCTCCATTGACTTCCTTCCCTCCTGAACAGTCTGCTTTTGAGGTTGTGAAGAGGGTTTTCTCTGCTCTGGCAGGTCAGTTGGGTCCTTCCCCCTTGGAGCCACCCTCAACCTCTCGGATGACTTGGCACCATGATCCTCAACATAGTCTACTTCACGGGGGCAGCCTGCCCAAAGCTTCCAGTCTACCCAGCAGGGCATTGTCATCTCTTGTGATACTTCTCCAGATAATCCCACTGAATACTGAAATTGAAACGTCTGCAAATGCAGCGTTTCCATTTCGAAGTATGTATAAATAAAAGACTTGTACCACGAGGACTAAGGGTACTCAAGATGCTGACCACTGGGAATAAATATCCTGAACTTTTAAGCCGGTGGCAGCAACTGAATATAGAGGTGAGCATTAGTTATATGAAACTCATGAATGGGTTTTTTATGCCTGAGGAATGCTCACTACAAGACTCTATTAAGAAGAAACAGATTAGTTTGTATAATGATTTCAGTAAATGTATCATGGATCCAAGACTGGACTGTTTAATGGACAATGTTGGTCTGTTTGAAAGAAGGTTACTTGAACAAAAAAAGCATAAATTAATTAGGGAAAATAATGATTTTACGAATGGCCAGGTCTTTACTTGGCCTAGGAATAATTTTAGTGAACAAACAGCCGCTCGCAATAGGTTTAATATGTTATCAGAGCATAATAATAATGACAGGAATGGTAGTAAGAACGATACTGTTACTACTAATTTATCATCTGTGGTTGATAGGAATGAAAGTAATGTGCACATTCCAAATGTAAACAATGATAAATCGTTTGCTGTTTCTTCTGAAAGAATAACTTGTATTAGACAGGAAGAACTGACCAATGATTTGAATGGATCTACTGTCACCCTTAGGAAAGCGGAGTCAATAAATAGGCCTGAACAGGCACAGGTGGTTCGCAGTAAAGTACGCAACATACAGAGCAATGTTAGTAGGGAGGGAGAGGTTTTTACCCCTTTCCCTATAGCAGAGAATTACCAGAAGGGCAGGAGCCGATCTATGAGCAGGGGCAGGCAAAAGAGAAAGGCTCAGAGCAGCGATATGAGAGAACCAACCCTGAAAAAAATGTGGGAGATACTGACATAGTTATTAATCTCTCTCACAGAACACTCAATAAATATGAAATTGAAGTCTTGAATAAAGGCCTATCTTTCATCCCTTCGAGATGAAGTTGCATAACTGATACAATATTAGATATTAAGTTATTTGTAAGGAATTTACAACTGAAAATAATGTTTTCTGATGGTGTGGCCGAAAATATGAGTAGACAGTTTAGGAACCCAAGTTTGATAATCCCTAATTTACATCCCTCACTTGAAATCTTTGACAAAATGATTGAGAAAGAAATATAGTTATTAGAGAATAAGAACATTCATTTAGTTAAGAAAAATTTAAGTTCAAGACAGGCTAAAGCCCTAGGAGATTTCATGAATGATGGCAATATCTCAATTAGGCCACCTGACAAAGGAGGACCTATAGTACTCCTTGATAGGTTGACCTATAATAGTAGTATGACTGAAATGTTACAAGACACACGGTATTACAACTTTATTACAATTTTAGATGTTCAGCGTGTTATATCTAGAGTTCATAGTAACCTTGAGGACATGTATAAGTCGGGTATAATTGATTACCAGCTATTTAATTACTTTTTGATAGAAAATCCTACTATTCCAGTTATTCATGGTTTGCCCAAGGTTCACAAAGATCCCATTACACCTCCAATGAGACCGATAGTGTCTGGTCGAGGGTGGGTGACTGAACATTTATCTATATACACAGAAAAAACCTTGAGACCATATGTCAATGTCAATAGGTTTATACTAAGAGACTCAAAGGAATTTTTGTTAGATTTTTATGAAGCAATAAAGGATCATGATCGTGATTCAAGTTTACTACTGGTTACGATGGATGTGAATTCATTATTCACTAATATTCCAAATGGTAAAGGCATAGAAAGTATTCATGAATATTTGAGTGCACATTCTAATTTATTAGCTACCAGGATAGACTTTCTTTGCACTTTGTTGGAAATCATTTTGGAAAGCAATATATTTTTATTCAATAATGATTTCATCCTTCAAAAAGATGGCGTAGCTATGGGCACTTCTTGTGCCAATAGCTACGCCAATCTGGTCATGGCCTTATGGGAAGAAGAAAGTCTATGCTGTCTTGATTTATATCGAAAACGTCTTATTTTACAGGCGTTTCGTGGATGACTTGTTTTTTCTTTGGGATGGAAGTTTGAGAGATTTACAAACTTTTGAGGAACAAGTTAATATGCTGACTCCTTTTTTAAAGTTCTCTATGAGTTATTCTAGTCAAAGCAATCCTTTTTTAGATGTGAATATATGGCGGTTACCAAATGGTGATTTTAATACAGGGGTGCATAGAAAGTCTTGTTATAAAAATACACTTTTGCATAGAGATAGTATGCACCCAGGTCACATTTTTTCTAACATTCTTAAAGGACAGGGGATTAGGGTGTCCAGATTGAACCCATGTCCAAATGATTTTGACAAGGAATTGGGTGAATTAGGTGCCAGATTCCGTGATAGAAATTATAGATCTGCAGAAATAGAGAGAGCGTTTTCTCAAGTTAGGGGCTATAGACAAGAAAGGGCATGCCCTATATTCTCGGAGACAGGGCTACAAGTTTATAGAATGAACCCTGAAGAGACCTTAGTTGACAATGACAGTAATAAGAATCAGCAGAGGTTCACTTTATTCTATACGCAGGATGTGCATACCATCAAAAACATCATTATTAAGCATTGGGATTTATTAACTCTGGATCCTGAGGTTAAGAGATATGCAGGTGAACAACCATGTTTTGGTTATAAAAATAAAAAGAACTTGCATAGGTTATTGTGCTTTACGAATAATAGACAGGATGGAAGGAATCTAAGTTTTGAAGGTACCCGGCCTTGTAATTATTGTAACTACATTAATGATATCAATGTTTTTATACATCCCAACACTGGACAGGTGTTTCCTGTCAAAATTAATGCTAGTTGTAATACTAGACATGTAGTGTATATTGCCATCTGTGTATCCTGCCGTTCATTCTATATTGGTAAGACTGATAGGATGTTAAAAGAAAGGATAAGAGAACATTTATATCAAATTTGCTTTAAATCTGAAGTGAATGCATTATCTAAGCATATCTCACAGAATGATAGTACGCATATGTTTCTATTTTCAGTGTTACATGTGAACACACCTAATATGAGAGGGGGTGATGTTAGGAACTACACTGAAGAAGCCGAAACTAAATGGATTATAAAAACACAAGCTAACATTTTTCCGGGTCTTAATGATAGGGTTCCCTTGAGACCCGCTCTTAAAAACAGGAGACACAGAAGATAGATACAGTTTGGTTTCAAATGAATAGAATTTGTGACTTTTTATGTAAAACATACATATGTTTTTAAGGAAGAAATATATGTGTATATACACTTTTTGTTTTATTATTTTAGTATGTGCATACATATCTGTATATGGTTGAATTTTTAATGTATATGTGGTTTGTTTTTGTTTATATATGAACAATTATATGATGTTGATACCTTTAAGGGGCTTTTTTATTAATTGAACAATTGTGTTAATTGACACATTTTGAATTTTTTATATAAGCCTCATTTTAGAATCAGTTGTTATAGGCTTGATAAAGCTTCATAGCGAAAGCGCTTGCCAACTGTATGTACCAATAAAGTTGCTGCTTTGTGTTCCGAATTAAGAGTGGACTTATGCATCATTTGAACCTGATATTTTAAAGAACCAAGGTCTGAAGAGACGTGGAATATTATTTGTGCTGTTCGTTTATTTACTGCCTGGTGTGACTGCGAATTAGTTCTGACATTATCTTTATAATCTGGCTGTTTACCTGTTCGCAGTCCTTTTCCAACTGGTGGTGTTTACATTTATAGTTTTTATCTAAGAGAAGCGTTGCTTGATTTAATAAAGCTAGACATATTAAGATCAATGAAAGAAATAGACTGCAGAAGGTCAATAAAACCCAAAAAGTCAGAAGTTTGATAAAACAAATGAACACAATAATTAGGACTGTCCATAGAGATCCATGGTATATTACTGTGCAGCTAAATTAATAACTGATAAGAGTTCTACCACAAGAACACAAAGTAGTGAGGGAGAGAAAAGGGCGAAATCGAATACCATCCTAGAAATATCAAATAGAGAAAACTATAAAGCAGTTAAGACAAGACGTGTCACTGTTAGAAGACTATAGAAGAGGGAAGAGATAAACAAAAATACTAAGAAAGATAAATGTGATAAAAGCATTGCGCAGTATTAGACCAGGATCTATCATGCATTATCGCTAATAAACTAAAAATTTCAGCACAGGCGGAAAGACTTACAAGATATGCAGATAATATAAAGGAAAAGTACAAAATAAGCAATTTATCGATGACCCAAAAAAGTTTTATAGAGAATTGGGAAACAAATAAAAGGATTGAAAGACCGCCAAAAAAGAAGAAATAGATACATTTTGAAGAAATATCTATGAAGATCCTGTGAAACATAACAAAGATGCTAAATGGATAGAAGAAGTTAAAGAAAGAATAAGAAGTTTAAAGGTACAAGATATGAAATGGGATGAAGTTAACAGCCGAAGAGATTGAAATAAAGTTAAGAAAAGCCTCTAACTGGAAAAATCCAGGCCCAGACGCCGTACCTAACTTTGAGCTAAAAGTATTAACATCTTTGCACGAAGATTTAGCCATAAGCAAGAACTATATATATATATATGCGGACCCCGAACAGACAGCAACCTGGCTAACAACAGGAAAAACATTGCTCCTACTTAAGAGCGAACCTGCAAGCTACCCTAAGAATTATAGACCAGTAACTTGCCTTCCGACGACGTATAAACTATACACGGGAATTGATGCCGACAGAGTTTATAGTCATTTAGAAGAAAACTCAATTATGGCAGTAGAACAAAAGGGCAGTAAAAGAAAGTCATATGGAACAAAGGATCATTTGTTGTTAAATAAAGTCATAGTGGAGAACTGTAAAAAGGGGAAGAATCTAAGTATGGCATGGGTTGACTACAAAAAAGCATTTGATAGTACCCCACATTCATTGATAAGAGTGCTTAAAAATGTATAAGATACATACTACACTGATCGACAACATTACAGTGACCATGAAATAGTGGCAGACCACTTTGCAAGTAAGCCATGATAAAGGACAAATTCTTATCCCAGGGATAAAAATTAAAAGGGGGATATTCTAGGGTGACTCTTAGTCACCGCTGCTATTCTGCCTTGCCTTTAACTCATTAAGCTGTCTACTTAACAGCTTAGGCCGTGGCTATAATTAGGCTCCTAGAAAACAATAAAGTGTAAAGACTTCTCATCTTCTCTTTGCCGATGATTTAAAATTGTATAGCTCATCAGATGAGGAACTTAAAGCACAATTGCAAGTTGTCAGAACTTTTTCAGATGATGTAAGAAAGTCACTTAGTCTTGATAAATGTGCAAAAGCAACCTTTAAAGCAGGAAAACTGCAACACCAGGAAAACATCAGATGTTCTGTAGTCCTTTCTCGCCTTCATTCTTACATATGGGTTCAGAGCCTATCCTCAGCTCCGACTCGGCCTATTACAAAGCTCAAAGTCTTATAGTTGGCTCTTGGCTAGGTAGGTATCCCGTAGTGCACTAGTACAATCCCCAGATCTCGTTTGCCGCATCTACAAGTTCAGAAGTCCTTCTTGCTTGGTCGTGGCTAAGTTCAAAACTTTTTTCATTATTATTCATTTTACTGATTCTTTAGCTATTTATCCTATTATTAGAAGTTAGTTATCTTAAAGATAGTGTTTAGAAGTGTTTTTTTAATTAGTTAGTTTGTTGAGAACTTGTTGACCCTTGTTGTTCTCCGTTTGGTATCCTGTGTGCTAGTTTCTAATACCTATTGATATTACATAAGTCCGCATTTGTGTTGGGACCTTTTTTTTCTCGCTTTTTCATACATATATATTGTGTGCAGTGTTTTTTGCTAGTTTTTGATGCAGGTTATTTTTCTGTAGGTCCGTGTTTGTATTAGGGCCTTCTTTTCTAAATTTTTTTAGAGATTAGAAGATTGCGTGCAGTGTTGTTTGTCTCTTACTTTGCCTGCTACTGAAGTTTCTGGTCTTTTCTCTGACTTAGCTTATCCAGCTAGGTCCGTTTAAGTTAGAGGACCTAGTCCTCTGTTATCTTTCATTTTTTTCTAACAGGGCTAGGCCCGCTTAAGTTAGAGGACCTAGTCCTCTTTAATATCTCGTTTTCTGTGTGTGTGTGCTTGTTAGGGCTAGGCCCGTTTAAGTTAGAGGACCTAGTCCTCTTTGTGCTTGTTGTGTACCTGTAAGGGTGAGGCCCGTTTAAATTAGAGGACCTTGTTTTCCCTTGTTGATATAGCTCTGTTAAATATGTCTAAAGAGTCCAAAGACCACAAACCTTCGGGTTTCAAAAAATGCATAAAGTGCTTCCAGAAGATGTCAGTTACGGATGGCCACAGTAATTGTGTTTATTGTCTCTGAGCCATTCACTTGAGGAAACTTGTTTATTCTGCCATTCCTTTAGCTCCAGAATTCTCCAGGAGCGGAAGAACAAGTTAATTTTGAAAGGTCTCCTCAAGCCTTCCTTCGAGGAAGACTTTGCAAGCTCTTCTTCCTCATCAAAGTCCCATTCATCCAGAAAAGAGAAGGTCAAGTCAGCCAGGAGGCATTCTCTGGCACTGACTAGTGTATCAGAACCTTCTCAGAAACAATTGAAACTTGATAAGACTTCTACCTCCTCGGCTACACTGTCCTCGGAGCCGGTCGAGGTTGTCAATGTTGATACTGCAGTGTCGACCCCAAGCCTTCCGGAGCCAACTACTGAAAAATTGCATCGGTACCGATCCAGAGATCTTTTGCCAGTCTCCCCAACCTTAAGATCTCCAATTTTATAGAGATCCAGATCACTTACTCTGTCATCCAGATCCTCCAAGAGCCTGTCAGAAGACGATGTGAAGAGAGTATTGCTTAGCCTCTTGTTGTTGGCTCCCACCCAGTCGGTTTTGGAGCCACTTGAGTCCATCCTCCCTGTTGTGGTTCCTCCGAGCTCAGTTGGGCCTTCGGAGCCGGAGATTTTGGTGCTGCTTGTTGTGGAACCCTCTGTTCCAGCTCCCCTTGTGGCTGTCATCGGCGTCGTCCATGGTGTCTAGCAGCAAAATCTCACTGGTCGGCCCCGACCGGGTCACTTGGACCCGAACCTGTTCGGTGCTGACTCTCCTTCTCAGTGCATCAGCTAGGGTGAGCTTGGAACCTACATCCATCTCGGAGCCGGTCGCTCTGCAGCCGTGGACTACCTCCGTTTCCTCAGAGCCAGAGAGATCTGCTTTTGAGATGACGAGGAGCGCGCTGTCTCACTAATCAGCTCCACACCGATACTCTTCCCCCTCAAGCACCAACCTCTGTTTCAGCACCTTCTCTCTCTCTTTGCAGCAGAGACCCACAACATCAGGAGCCCGCGATGGATGGCCCCCAGTCTTCCGAGACCTCTCCAGAGAACCCTTTTCAGGAGCCCCCTTGGAAGAGGAAGCATGCAGATTCCCCGGATGAGTCCATCACTTCAGACACTGACCTCGAGGAGTCAGATGGGTCCCCCAAGTTGTCCTCTGATGATGTCTCTTTTGTAGACATCTTAGAGATCCTAAAGCAGAGAGGCGGCTGGCCCACTGTCACCCCTTCTGATGAGGAGTCAGTGTACTTGAAGGCTTTCGGGTCTCAACCTTCAGCCTCTTGGGTGTCTCCACCTTTTGACGAACTCTTAGACCTGGTTAGTCGAAAGGTGTGGGAGACTCCTGATGCCGTGGAGCCAATCCCCAGAAGACCCAATAAATTTCACTCTGCCCCAAAAGAGAAAGAGTTTTTGTCCAAGGGCGTGCCTATAGATGCCATGGTGATGGTGGCGGCCACTAAGAAGGAGCTAGCAGAGACTTCTTCATCTGTCCATCCACCGAACAAGGAGTCTCGAACGATGGATAGATACGGGAAGCGTATCTTTTCTTCAGTGGCTTTTACCCTCAGATCGCTGAACTATCTCACACATTTTACTAGGCTTCAGAGAGATCTCCTCAAGGAGTTAGGAGATACTCTTCAAGATACATCTACTGAAGGAGTCCCTGAGAAGGTGACTGCCCAGTTGTCCACCTTAAATTTCATTGTAAACTTCTCCATGAGGCTGATGTAATTTTGCGGAGCCTTTCAAGTCTACCTTTATCAACGCCCCCTTTGACGGTTCTTCATTGTTTGGACCTAAGGTAAAAGATACATTCACCAGGTGTAAACAAGAAGGGAAAACTCTCTTGGCCGCGGGAGTACATTTTACCATCCCTTCTAGACCATATCCCAAAAGTCAGAGAGGTGGTAAGATGTGGTTCAAGAAGTCCCAGAGATTTTTCCCGGATGCACAGGGTGACTGCTCCTTCAGAGGCAGAGGATGAGAAACTAATGGTAGACATCGCCCTAGAGGCAGGGAGGGGTCCGCAAAACCAGGGTGGCCGCGATTCTTTTTGAGGCCATCCCTATCAGTGCTCCTGATGTAGAGCCCAGCTGTGCTTTTCTGGAGCCAGTTGGGGGTTGCCTATCTTTTATCCAGAAGCATGGCTAAACATCACCCAAGACAAATGGGTACAAAGAATAATCACCACAGTTTACTCCATACCCTTTTCTCTTCCACTCCACACTCCCAAGAAGATCCCGGATGTTCCACACAATCACAGGGATCAAGCAACTGTAGAAGTGCAAAAGTTGCTTGCAGAGAGAGTCATCCAAACCGTCCCGGCAGACCAGATAGGATTCGGAAATTAGTCCAGATTCTTTTTAGTGCCAAAACATGCAGGGAACTGGAGGCCCATCTTGGACCTCAGCAAACTAAACGACGAATCTGTAAAGAAGGCCAAGTTCCGCATGGTGACACTGCAGTCTATACTCTCTCTGTTACAGAAAGGCAATTGGATATGCTTCATAGACCTCCAAGATGTGTACTACCATATAAAAATGGACAGAGCATCGAGGAGTCATTTACACTTCCGGCTGTGAGCCAATCATTACCAATTTGGGTCTCACCACAGCCCCCATGGTGTTCACCAAATGTATGGCAGTAGAGACAGCTCACCTGAGACGTCGAGGATTCTAAGTGTTTCCGTACCTGGACGACTGGCTCCTGACAGCCACCACCAGTTACCTACTCCTACATACCAGAGATTCCACCATCCAGCTCTGTTCCCAGCTGGGGATTACAATAAACTGGGAAAAGTCTGCCTTATCACCATCTCAATTTGTGACTTTTATAGGTGCAGAAATACACACAGTCACCATGCTAACTTGTCTACCTGCAGAAAGAATTCAAAACCTCAGACAACAAATTCTCAGTCTACTTCCTCTACAGAAAGTCAAGGCAAAGATAGTGCTGAAATTCTTAGGGACCATGGCCTCCACCATAACACTAGTCCCTCTAGCCAGATTGCATATGCGAGTTCTCCAATGGCTTCTATCTTCTCAGTGGTCCTTTCAACAACTGCCTCTATCTCACCATATCATCATAACAGAGTCTTGCAAAAAGGACCTTCGTTTGTGGATTCAACCCGACCAGCTGAGAACAGGCACTCCATTCCTTCCTCGCCAACTCATTGCTACTGTGACCACGGATGCCTCACAGATGGGGGGAGGGGGGCATTATCTAGGCAGGGCTGTCCAAGGCACATGACAAGATCACGAGGCTCACCTGCATATCAGTGTCCTAGAGATGAGAGCAGTGCTTCTAGCTTTGCAAGCACTTCACGACTTTCTTCCTCTGGGGATGATAGCAATCCAATCGGACAATATGTCAGTTATATGGTATCTAAACAAGCAAGGAGGAACCAGATCTTAACCCCTTTGTTGAGAGGCTCTTCGTATTTGGAAGTGGGCAATATCTTCCCAAAGCTTTCTAGTAGCAACACATATCCTGGGGACAACCAATGTGATAGCCGACAAGCTCAGCAGGGCAATCTTGATGCCTCAAGAGTCGTCTCTGAATCAGGAAATAGTGGAACAGATCTTCCGCAAATGGGGACAGCCTTGCTGCGATCTGTTTGCCAGTCTGATCAACTCCAAATGCAGCAGCTACTTCTTCCTCATCCCCCTCCAGGGGAGTCACCGAGAGACGCACTTGTTCATGATTGGCCCCTGGAACTCCTTTATGCATTCCCTCCCTTTCCGCTCATATCCAAAGTGATACAGAAAGCAAAGTTATTGGGAAGCAAAATGATTCTCATCACTCCTTACTGGTCTTGTCAAATTTGGTTCCCCTTTCTCTGGCCTCATCTACTAGATGATCCATGGACTCTGCACCCAGTGTCAGACCACTTGACACACTTCAGGCTCCCTTCACCCCTGCCTCCACACCCTCAGCTTGACAGCGTGGCTGCTCCACTTCTATCCCTAGTCAGGCTTCATGATTTTTCACCTACTGTGACCCACATCCTTACGTCTTCGCATAAACCTTCCACTAGGAAGTTATACACTAGCAAATGGAGAAGGTTTTCTATATGGGCTAAAGAAAGAAATGTAGATCCTTACACAGCATCCATCCCTATGGTTTTAGAATTTTTGTCTGAACTTTTCCATCAGGGATGAGCTGCTGCCACAATTAGGGTCCAATTGGCAGCAATATCTAACTTTCATTTGGGACAACATGAATCTAACCTGATGTCCCACAGATTATGTAAAACCTTCCTTAAAGGTGCTACTTTGCTGAGACCTCCCTTTCAGGAACCTGTATCTCCTTGGGATCTAAACTTCATTCTGTCCAAACTAACTTTCCCGCCCTTTGAACCTGCACATTCGTATGTGTCTATTGAAGTTTCTGTCCTGGAAGACCTTGTTTCTAGTAGCCATCACATCAGCTAGACGAGTATCAGAGTTAGAAGCACTGTCGATTAAGCCTCCTTATTTGATTTTCCACAAAGACAGAGTTTCCCTTTGTACAAATCCTTCCTTTATCCCTAAACTTTGCTCTCACACTAATTTGAACCAAAACATAGAATTACCTGTATTTTTCCCTAATCATTCCAACACTGCAGAACACAAATTTCATCAACTTGAAGTTCACAAGCAGTTATGGTTCTACCTTCACAGGACTAAGGAACTCAGAAAGTCAGATCAGTTGTTCGTATCCTTTTCTCAATCTAGAATAGGTCTGCCAGTCTCTAAAGTGACCCTATCTAATTGGATTTCGAGCTGTATTTCCTTCATTTACTCCTTCAATGGAAAGAATCTGCTGTTCAAGATTAAGGCTCATTCTACAAGATCCCAGTCTACATCTGCTGCCTTCCAAGCCAGAGTTCCAGTTGACAGTATCTGTGCAGCAGCAACCTGGGCTACCCCTCATACCTTTATTACTCATTACAAATTGGATCTGACCTCAAGGGGTAGAGCCTCCTTTGGTTCCATGGTACTCAGGAGTATATTCCCATGAGCCAACCAAGAATAAGGTGATAGGGACGCTGTCCCATATGTAAGAATGAAGGTGAGACAGGACTACAGAGCATAAAGAAGTTATGTACTCACCATAACGTTCCATGTTTGTAGTCCATCTCGCCCTTCATTCTTACGAACCCACCCTGGAAGGATCTGGAGACAGGATAGTGTTACCTTGAAAAGGTGGAGACCTTTCATTATTGTTGTTCTTTCTGGATAACTTTATTTCTATCTGTCTATATATATAGTTTAGCAGCAAACAAGATCTGGGGATTGTACTAGTGCACTATGGGATGCGTACCTAGCCACGAGCCAACTAAGAGACTTTGAGCTTTGTAATAGGCTGAGTTGGAGCCGAGGATTGGCTCCGAACCCATATGTAAGAATGAAGGGCGAGATGGACTACAAACATGGGACGTTATGGTGAGTACATAAGTTCTTTTTTGGGACAAGAATGTGATATAAAAGAACTTGAGCAAGAAAGAGTATATAAATATTTGGGAACTGATGAAGGATCAACAATAAAACATGAACAAATGCGAATAAAATTTAGTAAGGAATATTTCAGAAGACTTAAATTAATCCTGAAAACAACACTGACATCTAGGAACAAAATCCAGGCTATAAACCGATTTGTTCTTCCTGTCTTAACTTACAGATGTGAAGTTGTTCAATCTCACTGTTTGTTCTTACACGTGGGTTCGGAGCAGATCCATTGGCTCCGAGTTGGCCGCTTTCCAAGCTCAAGGTCTTTGAGTATCTCGCGGCACAGTCCCTATCCCATGATGCTCTCCTACCAACCCCAGATCTAGTTTGCCGCTGTAACGGATTGCACGATCTTCGGAGGAAGTTCGAGCCAGTAACCTTTTTTTTCTTCTTAGAAGAATATATATTTAGTTATCAGGGATCTGATATATGTGAGACTTTTAATATTAATCGTATTTGTTGTTTCAGTGAGTTAACTGTATAATATATTTTTTTATCTTAATAATTTGGAGCGGTTACTCCTAGGTCTTTGGCCTTCCTTTAGTTGCGTTTTACTTGACAGGGCTCTGTCAAATTTAATTCCCTATCCCCTCCTTGTTCATAACTTCTAGGTGCCATTAGATTTGTTGTATCTGAACGTTTTTGTGACAAGACCTTTTAAAATAATACTTGTAGTCAATTTACAGTTCTGGGATCTGAACTTTCTAGGAGTTCTTAGCGGATTATTGACATCATTGTTTATCAGGGATCTGATATTTGTGTGTTTTCTTTGGTATCGTGTCTGAGAAACAAAAATCAGGATTTAAGAAGTGTGACTGTGGACAGAAGATGTCCATCACCGATAACCGCATTTCTTGTGTGTACTGCTTGGGTCCACTACATTTGCAAGAGGATTGCTCTATCTGCCATTCCTTCAGTGGCAGGGTTTTGTTAGAAAGGCGAAGGAAATTGGTGGATAGAGGGCTGTTGAAGCCAGACTTTCAAGAAGCGCTAGACAAGACTGACCAAACCTCCAAGTCCTTGAAGGGGTCGAAGTCTTCTAAGGTGTCATCGGAGCACAGGTCCTCTGCTCTGAGCACCTCTGGGAAGACTCGGTCGCCGGCTCCACAGCCTTCGGAGCCGTGCACCGAACTCTTACCTCGGAGCCAAATCACAGTGTTGGAGCCGGTGACGGAAGTTTTAAAGTCCCCGATCCTTAGGTCGGTGGCTTCTTCGGTTCCTTTGACCCGTTCTTCCGGTACCCTTTCTGACATCGATGTGGACTGCATGGTGCAGAGGCTTTTGGAGAACCTGGCTCTGGCCAAATTGCTTTCGGCTTCTTCCCAACTAACTTCGAAGCCTACGACCCCCCCCCCCGCCACGATTTCTGCTCCTCCTCCGAGGCCAGTCGAGCCTTCGGAGCCGCAAAGAGAGGATCTGATAGTGGTGGAACCCTCGGAGCCGAGGCCTGTTCCAGTGCCCTCTGCCCCATCGATCTTGACTTCTTCGGTTCCGATCGAAGAGTCTCTGAGCCGAAACTCTCTTGCTGGTTCCGGGGGAGAGAGTTGGTTCCGATTCTCCCTCTCGGGGCTTCGGCTCAGATGAGCTCGGCTCTGTCCTCTGGTTCGGAGCCCGTGGTCTCGGCCCCTGGGCACCGGCAGATTCCTTGGGTTGGGAAACCAGTGCCTTCGATGCCATGAGGAGGGTCATGTCTACAAAGACCCTTACCTGTTTGGATCTTTCCTCTTCCTCCCCTAAAGGGCCGCGTTCTGTCCCTACACCACAGGTCCCTACCAAGCGTTCAGACCCAGAGCCTCAGGTAACCCCATTGGGTGACCCCTGCTTGACACTGATGAAGTCCCTAGAAAGAGAGTGTGCAAGAGGAGGCATTTGGATTCCCCTCAGGAATCTTTAACATCAGACACCAACTTAGAGGAATCAGAAGGTTCCCCATTGTCCTCCTCTGAGGATGTCTCATTTGTAGACATCCTGGAAATATTAAGGCAGAGGGGTGACTGGCAGTCCCTTACCCCTACTGAGGATGAGTCGGTGCTCCTGAAGACCTTTGGGTCTCAACCTTCCACCTCCTGGGTTACTCTGCCCTTTGACGAATTAATGGACTTGGTCGCTCGAAGGGCGTGGGAGTCTCCTGATTCCATGGAACCGGTCCCTTGGAGGCCCAACAAATTTATCACCTCCCCTCAAGACAGGTCTTTTCTTATGAAGGGAGTCCCCATTGATGCCATGGTGGTGGCGGCTGCCACCAAGAAAGAGATGTCAGAAACCTCTTCTTCTGTTCATCCTCCTAATAAAGACTCAAGAACAATGGACAGATACAGGAAACGCATCTTTAGTTCTGTGACATTTGCAATGAGACATCACTTCAGCAAGAAGAGTATCCGAGCTACAAGCACTAATGGCTGTAGAGCCCTTCATAATTTTCCATGCTGACAGGGTCTCCCTCAGGACTAACCTATCCTTCATGCCAAAAGTGGTGTCCAGTGTGGCTCTCTACCAATCCATTCATTTGCCCACCCTTTTCCCTAACCCACAAAACAAGGGGGAAAGGATACTGCACTCTCTAGATGTGCACAGACAGCTCAGATTCGATCTAGACAGGACTAAATCATTTAGAAAGACTGATCGTTAGTCAGCTTTGCTGCAGGAGCAGAGGGCAAAGCCATATCCAAACAAACCATTTCCAAATGGATAGCACACTGCATCCATTTCTACTACAAGCAACACAGGAAACCTCCCCCCCCAGGGGGTCAAGACACATTCTACCAGAGCAACCTCCACCGCTGCAGCTTTCCCCAGAGGGGTCCCCACCAGGGACATCCTGGAGGCTGCAACATGGACATCAGTTCATACCTTCACCAAGCATTACCACCTGCATATCTTCTCCCAATCCAGGGCAGGCTTTGCCTCCGCAGTCTTGCAGGGCATCCTAGCCAGCCCCCAGTCTTCTTGACTGCCTCCACCCTTTTCTTCAGCTTTGGGAATCAACCCAAATGTGATGACTGCAACAGTGAAACACGAAGAACATAGTACAATTGTGTACACTTAACATAAATGTAGATGTTCGAGTGTATTCACTGTTGCAGTCCTGGTTTCCCTCCCTCCATCCCCCTTCTCTCTCTCTCTCTCTCCTTACAGGGAACTTTTGGTATTTACTTTCTACTGGTGGTGGTCTTCCACCATAACCTAGCTCCATCTTGGGGCCTCCTGACAGGGCAAGAAAAACTGATCTAATGGCGTCGGCTGCCTTATTATATACTGCTGACGACCTGAAGTCAGTCCTGGAGCGACGGCAACCGACGCAGAAATACTAAGCCTCTGGTATTTGGGCCGACTGAGGGCTACCCTGGCAGGGATAACCCAAATGTGATGATTGCAACAGTGAATACGCTTGAACATCTACATTTATAGTAAGTGTACACAACTGTACTTTCTGTCCACAGCATTACCTCAGATCTCATTTGTCACTTGTAGAGTATGGGCGTGATTCATTGGTTTAGGCTGTATTCAGTTAAGTGCTTCAAAATATTTCTGTTTGAAAGTTTTTGGTGCTTTTCTGCTGTTGTTTTAAAATAACATCAGTCACTTTTTCTACTGGAGTTCCTTCACACTTCTTAAAAAAAATGGTTTTCTCTTTGCTCCTTCATGCCTTCTGCTGTTCCTATTCTTTTTCATATTAGTTATGACTAGAAGTTTCTTCTTATTACCATTGCTGGTATTCTTACCTTTATATAAACATTTACACCAATTTATTTTTCTCAGTGTATTTTTATTACCATTGTTGATAGTGTTTCCTGTTTCCCTTTTCTTTCAGGGACTATGTTAGACAAGCCTCCTGGCTTTAAGAAATGTGTAGCTTGTAGCCACAAGTTGCCTAATTCGGATTCACACTTAAAGTGTGTATATTGTTTGGGGGCAGCTCATCTGGAAGAGGATTGTTTGATTTGCACGGCCTTTGGTCATCGAGCTGTGACTGAACATCTGAATAAACTTGCACTCGAGTCACTCCTAATTTTTCAAAGTCTGCATCTGGAGCTTTCCCATCCGGGAAAATGTCCTCAGATAAACACAAGGGAGATGAGTGGTAGGTCCAAAGAAATGAGCAGAGAGGTGAAGAAGCAATCCCCTGATTGCTTTCTGTTGTCCATGTTATCTTCAGTTCTGATGACAAAAATTTCTAAGCCTTCGGATCCTACTGTTTCAGATGCAATTTCAGTGCTGTCCAAGACTCCTTCCTTACTGGAGCCAGTGTTTTCCTCTGATCCACTGTCTCCCAGACTGCGTTCACCCTTTTTACAAGAGAGATATTTACAGAGAACTTCTGGGTCACCTTCCACATCTTTGTCATTGAGTGCCATCTAGTCTACCAGAAGCTTGAAAGAAGCTGATGTGGATAGAATGATGAGGAAGTTCCTTGGGGGCTAAATTCAGTTAGAAGTTCTTCTGGCTCTAGCTCCCATCAGACCCATGAACATTGGACCCTCTCCCTTGCCTATGGCTACTCCTGCCCAGATCTTACCTCAAGGATGCTGGATCCAAGTTCCTCTGTGTTAGATCTGAAGTTGTGGTCATCTTTGACTCCAGCAGTGTCTCTGATCCAACTATCTCTGATTTCTTCAGAGCCAGGTGTATCTCTTCATTGTCGAGTTAAGGGGTAAGAGTTTGACTCTGGAGCTGTCGGAGCTGTCTCCCTCAGAGTCATGGTGGTGCTCTTGGTCGTACTGGTGTGGTGGCTTCAGCTACTACTGGTGTGATCTTGGGTTCCTCCTTGGTTTCTGCCTGCAAGGCAGTGGAGAGACCTCTCTCCAAGGCTGGAGAACAGACATCTCTAGCTCTCTCTGCTCCACAGCTGATAGCCCTGGGTCCTGATCCTGCACAGTCTATCCCATTGATGCAGCTGGTTCATACTAGTCTTGAGACGTTCCTCATTCAGGACAACCCTCCGACTTCCAAGTCCTTTCCAGTCCTTCCCAACACAGAAGTTCCTCAGAAGCATAAGTGTAAGAGGAGGCACATTGACTCCCCCTGGAGTCTTTGACTGAAGACACTGGTTTCGATGAAGAGGAGGGGTTCACAGATCACCCCTTGAGGACGTCTCATTTGGGGAATCCTTGAGCTTCTCAGATGCAAAGGAGGTTGGTCTTCTGAAGTCCCTTCCCAGGAGGAATCCCTGTTCCTTGAGATTTTTGGTTCTGGCTCAGCTATCCATGAATGGTTCCCCTGGCTGATGAGATGGTGAATTTAATCTCTTACTGGGCATGTAAGGTACCATACTTCACAAAAGCAATCCCCAGAAAACTGGACAAATGTCTTGTTGCCCCTAAAGACCACTCTCACTGGAGCAAAGGCCTGGCTCTCAGAAGAGTCTGTACATCCCCTAACATAGAGTCGAGGGCTTTGGACACATTTGGGAAGTAAGTTTATGCTTCAGCTACTTTGGCGGGAAGGTTGCTGAAGTGTTTGGCACACATGACTAGGTTTCAGAGAGATTTGACATAGGAGCGCTGCAAGTCTTTTTCTGGGTCCATGTCTGTGGAAGACAGAAAAACAGTGGATTTGCAGCTGACCACCCCTCAGTCCTATTGAATGCCTCCATGTGTCTCATATCCAGTGCAATGGAATATGTTTTGAGAACTGCAGGAATAGACATTGCTGTAAGTAGGTATGTCTGGATGCATTTGTGTCATTTTGCAGCGCTCTTTAAGACATCTTTCATCAACTTCCCACTTGATGGCTCAACATTGTTTGACCCTAAGATCAAAAACACATACTCCAGCAGTGAACAGAATGGGAAAACACTTTCTGCAATAGGCATACTGTTTTCTACCCTGCAGAGGACCTTTTCTAGAAACCAAAAAGGGGTAATAAGCTGTGGTTTAGGAAGTCCCAAGGGTTTCTAAAAGGTTCTTCTGGAGATAGATACCCCTGAGGTAGTAGGAGGTATTCTAATGGCAGACATCAGCCTGATGGCAGAGGAGGCCCGCAGAATCAAGACTTCAGGGGTCCATTCTCCAAGACACCTTTTCAGAGCTGCTAATGTTTGCCTGACTCCTGCACGCTGGAGACAGTTGGTGGGGGGTGCTTGTCTCTACACCCAGAAGCTTGGACATCCATCAGCAAAAATGTCTACCAAAGAAACTTCCAGGCATACCACCCTCTCAAAGAAAAGCAGAAGCATTAGAAATAAAAAAGCTACTAGACAAGTGAATTATCTGAGAGGTCCGACCAGACCAGTGAGGGTTCGGAACTTATTCCAGATTCTTTTTGGCACCAAAAGAGAACAGAGACCTAAGGCCAGATTTGGACCTCAGTTGCTTGAATCCTTATGTCAAATACACACAGTTCTGGATGGTCACTGTACAAACTATCCTCCTCTTTTTGAGGAAGAATGACTGGATGTGCTATGTAGACCTTTAGTATGCATACTGTCACATCAAAATGGACAGGCACTGAAGGAGGTTTCTCTGCTTCCATTTGGGAGCAAGTCTTTTTCAGTTCAGAACCCTGCCCTTTGGTCTCACCACAGCCCCCTAGGTGTTCACCAAAAGCATAGCACTGGTTACAGCTCATCTCTGATTGCAAAGGTTCCAGGCGTTATGGATCATAAGTGCGGAAAAAGTGTCTGAAGTCAGATCCAAGACCAGTCAGTTGAGGAAGGACAGAAACAGATAGCAAAGATCTTTCATTATGTTTAAGTATGTAACTTTCATATGTATGAAGGAATGGAGGCATGAGTTAAGTTGGGCCATGTTCCTTTTTGATAAACAGTGTTTGCAGAAAGGAACCAAGCAGGAATGGCTTCTTTCCCTTTGTTATTTGCTTTATATTTAGAACCACATCTCCAAATGTGGAACAAATGGCCAAATTGTGGAACACTTACTACCAAGGTCAGGTGGCTGAAACCTAGCTCTCAATTGTCCCAGTTGAGCAAGATGTCCCTGATTTTGTTTTATATTTTTGTCCTGCCCCTGATATTTTTCTCACAAATTACAGAAGATTACTGACATGGCGTTCGAAAGACATGCATGAAATGGGCGTGCCTTCGTTGAAGGTTGGGCGTCGAGCTGGCACCTCGGCACCGTAAAAATCTACTGCCAATCATTAGCGGACCGGAGTTTCACTGTGGTGACCCCTAACCGGGAAAAGCCGAAAGAAGAACATCAAAGAAAGTAAGGAGCTTACAAATTTAAGGATATAACTGGTATAGTAGTCAAGAAATATTAGCTTTGCTTACTGATGATATTATTTTCCATTTGATAAATCCAGAAAAGGGCATTTTGGTGTTGTAGAACATTTTTGAGACAATTTCAAGTATTTTCTGAATATGAAATTAATAAAAATAAAACAAAGGCTATAGCAGTAAACTGGGTAAACATGCACAAATTGCTTCAGCAATGCCCATAATTAATGAGGACATGATAAGATGAAGTATTTAGGTATATGGATTAGAATGAATCATATTATTGCAGCTAAGGATATGTGGGAAGAGACTAAACAAAAGATAATGCAAAAACTAAGAAGAGGACTTCAAAGATGACTGTACATTGAGTAACAGCTTAATTCTAGCTCCCCCAGTGTGAAAACAGAAACTCATAAGAGAGAACCAGTGGACTTGTATATCTTGGTAAATTTCAATAACTGGCCAGTAACTGCTCTGCCTGGATGCCAAGAAAAAAGAAATACAGAGGACCTGAAAGAAAATCAGCACAAATGGTGAGGAAAAAAACACTGATTGGGAAGAGTACTGCAGCTGTTCAGCAAAAACCAGTGCAAGCTCCAGACATGACTTCAGTAACCTAGAGGAAAATATGACAGCTGCACTCAGACCTGATTAAAATAAACAAAACACTGATGGGGTATATTAACTCAAATAACAAAAGGCTGGAAAAAAATGGAAGAAGCTTTAAATAGATATTCAGATGAGGTGATAAAACTGTGAAAATCAGAGGTCAAAATAAGGAAAAGGCTGGCTGAATATGAGACTGCTCAAAAAGATATGTTTAAAAAAAAATAGAATTTTAGAGAAAAGAGGGTGTAGGGAAAACCTGAGATTTTCTGCTGTACCAGAGAAGCTGGAAGGAACAGACTGTATCAATTTTATAAAAGCACAAATAAGCAACTGGAATGGTGTTCCACAACATGAGTTGTTAATTGAAAGGGTACATCATGTATGCGCTCCAAACCTGGCCATTAGAAAGCAACCTAAACCTTTAATAATAAAGATGCAATCCTACCAGCAGATGGAGTTGATTCTGACAAAACTGTGACAGAAGGACACAATACCAAAAGTGGGACACTATACACCAGGCAGAAGAGGAGTAAATTTATTCCACAGTTCAGGGAATGTTGAGAAACAGGCACGGAATCCAAACTGCGGCACCCAGCTATCTTCAAAATATTCTTTCCTGGGGGCTCAAAATCAATGTTCTGTAGTCCTATCTTGCCTTCATTCTTACATATGGGTTCAGAGCCGATCCTCGGCTCTGACTTGGCGTATTACAAAGCTCAAAGTCTCTTAAGTGGCTTGTGGCTAGGTAGGTATCCCATAGTGCACTAGTACAATCCCCAGCTCTCATTTGCCACGTCTACGAGTTCAGAAGTGCTTCTTGCTTGGCCGTGGCTAAGTTCAAAACTTTTTTTCATTATTATTCACCTTACTGATTCTTTAGCTACTTATCCTAATATTAGAAGTTAGTTATCTTATAAATAGTGTTTAGAAGTGTATTTTGCCTTTTAATTAGTTAGTTTGTTGAGAACTTGTTGGCCATTGGTCCTTGTTCTTCTTCATTTAGTATCCTGTGTGCTTGTTTATAATACCTATTGATATTACATAGGTCCACGTTTGTGTTAGGACCTTGTTTTTCTTGCTTTTTCATACATATATATTGTGTGCAGTGTTTTTTGCTAGTTTTTGATACAGGTTATTTCTCTGTAGGTCCACGTTTGTATTAGGGCCTTCTTTTCTAAATTTTTAGAGATTAGAAGACTGCGTGCAGTGTTGTTTGTCTCGTATTTTGCCTCCTACTGAAGTTTCTGTTTTTTTTCTCCGACTTAGCTTATCCAGTTAGGTCCGTTTAAGTTAGAGGACTTAGTCCTCTGTTATCTTTTGTTTTTTCTAACATGGCTAGGCCCGCTTAAGTTAGAGGACCTCTAATCCTCTTTAGTCTCTCATTTTCTGTATGTTTGTGTGTTCTTGTTAGGGCTAGGCCTGTTTAAGTTGGAGGACCTAGTCCTCATTGTGCTTGTTGTGTACCTGTTAGGGCAGCACCCATTTAAATTAGAGGACCTTGTTTTCCCTTGTTGATATAGCTCTGTTAAATATGCCTAAAGAGTCCAAAGACCACAAACCTTCGGGTTTCAAAAAATGCATAAAATGCTCCCAGAAGATGTCAGTTACGGATGGCCACAGTAACTGTGTTTATTGCCTCTGAGCCATTCACTTGCAGGAAACTTGTTTGTTCTGCCATTCCTTTAGCTCCAGAGTTCTCCAGGAGCGGAAGAACAAGTTAATTTTGAAAGGTCTCCTCAAGCCTTCCTTCGAGGAAGACTTAGCAAGCTCTTCTTCCTCATCAAAGTCAATTCATCCAGAAAAGCGAAGGTCAAGTCGGCCAAGAGGCATTCTTCAGCACTGGCTAGTGTATCGGAAACTCCTCAGAAACAACTGAAACTTGATAAGACTTCTACCTCCTCAGCTCCACTGTCCTCGGAGCCGGTCGAGGTTGTCAATGTTGACACTGCAGTGTCGGCCCTAAGCCTTTCGGAGCCAACTACTGAAAAATTGCATCGGAGCCAGTCCAGATATCTTTTGCCAGTCTCCTCAACCTTAAGATTTCCAATTTTGCAGAGATCCAGATCGCCTACCCTGTCATCCAAATCCTCCAAGAGCCTGTCAGAAGAAGATGTGGAGAGAGTTGTGCTTAGACTCTTGAAGTCATCTGCTTTGCCCAAATTGTTGTTGGCTCCGACCTAGTCGGTTCTGGAGCTACCTGAGTCCGCCCTCCCTGTTGTGGTTCCTCCGAGCTGAGTCAGGCCTTCGGAGCAGGAGATTTCGGTGCCGCTTGTTGTGGAACCCTCGGTTCCAGCTCCCCTTGTGGCTGTCTTGGAGCTGAGTTCCAGTCCGACACCTTCGGCACCATCCGTGATGTCTAGGAGCCGAAGCTCACCGGTCGGCCCCCACAGGGACACTTAGACCCGAACCTCTTCGGTGCCGAGTCTCCCTCTGGGTGCGTCGGCTAGGGTGAGCTCGGACCCTACATCCATCTTGGAGCCGGTCGCTCTGGAGCCGAGGACTACCTCCATTTCCTTGGAGCCGGGGCTGTCTTCGGAGCTGGAAAGATCTGCTTTTTAGATGATGAGGAGTGTGCTGTCTTGCTCATCATCTTTGTGCAAGTGTACCGATACTCTTCCCCCTCAAGCACCGACCTCTGTCTCAGCACCTTCTCTCTCTCTTGGCAGCAGAGACCCGCAGCCTCAGGAGCCCCCGTTGGGTGGCCCACAGTCTTCCGAGACCTCCCCAGAGTACCCTTCTGAGGACCCCCTCAGAAGAGGACATGCAAGAGGAAGCATGTAGACTCCCTGGATGAGTCCATCACTTCAGACACTGACTTCGAGGAATCAGAAGAGTCTCCCAAGTCATCCTCTGATGATGTCTCCGTTGTAGACATCTTAGAGATCCTAAAGCAGAGAGGCGGCTGGCCCACTGTCACCCCTTCTCATAAGGAGTCAGTGTACCTGAAGGCTTTTAGGTCTCAACCTTCAGCCTCTTGGGTGTCTCCACCTTTTGCCGATCTCTTAAACCTGGTTTGTCGAAAGGTGTGGGAGACCCGTGATGAGCCAGTCCCTAGAAGACCTAATAAATTTCTCTCTGCCCCAAAAGAGAAAGAGGTTTTGTCCAAGGGCGTGCCTGTAGATGCCATGGTGGTGGCGGCGGCCACTAAGAAGGAGCTAGCAGAGACTTCTTCATCTGTCCATCCACCGAACAAGGAGTCTCGAACGATGGATAGATATGGGAAGCGTATCTTTTCTTCAGCGGCTTTTACCCTCAGATCGCTGAACTATCTCAAACATTTTACTAGGCTTCAGAGAGATCTCCTCAAGGAGTTAGGAGATACTGTTCAAGGTACATCTACTGAAGGAGTCCCTGAGAAGGTGACTGCTCAGTTGTCCACCTTAAATTCCATCGTGAACTCCTCCATGAGGCTGATCTCTTATGCAGCCAACGGAGCAAGCAGGGCAGTGGGTTTAGGAGTTTCCCTTAGGAGACACTCCTGGATGCGCTTATGTAATTTTGCGGAGCCTTTCAAGTTTACCTTTACCAATGCCCCCTTTGACGGTTCTTCATTGTTTGGACCCAAGTTAAAGGATACACTCACCAGGTGCGAACAAGAAGGGAAAACTGTCTCTGCCATGGGAGTACGTTTTACCGTCCCTTCTAGACCATATCCCAAGGGTCAGAGAGGTGGTTGGATGTGCTTCAAGAAGTCCCAGAGATTTTTCCTGGATGCATCGGATGATTCCTCCTTCAGAGGCAGAGGAAGAGGAGCTTATGGTAGACGTCGCCCTAGAGGCATGGGGGTGGTCCACAAAACCAGGGTGGTTGCGATTCTTTTCGAGGCCATCCCAGTTAGCGCTCCTGATGTGGGGCCTGGCTGCACTTCTCTGGAGCCAGTCGGGGGTCGCCTATCTTTGTATCTGGAAGCCTGGTTAAACATCACCCAAGACAAATGGGTACAAAGAATAATCACCAGAGGTTACTCCATACCCTTTTCTCTTCTACCCTACACTCCCAAGAAGATCCCGGATGTTCCACCCAATCACAGGGATCAAGCAACTGTAGAAGTGCAAAAGTTGCGTACAAAAAGAGTCATCCAAACCATCCCCGCAGACCAGATAGGATTCAGAAATTACTCCAGATTCTTTTTAGTGCCAAAACTTACAGGGGACTGGAGGCCCATCTTGGACCTCAGCAAACTAAATGAATATGTAAAGAAGGCCAAGTTCTGGATGGTGACACTGCAGTCTATACTCCCTCTGTTAGGGAAAGACAATTGGATGTGCTCCATAGACCTCCAAGATGCGTACTACCATATAAAAATGGACAGAGCATCGAGGAATCATTTACTCTTCCGGCTGGGAGCCAGTCATTATCACTTTTGTGCTCTGCCCTTTGATCTCACCACAGCCCCCAGGGTGTTCACCAAATGTATGGCAGTATTGACAGCTCACCTGAGACGTCGAGGATTCCAAGTGTTTCCGTACCTGGATGACTGGCTGCTGACCGCCACCACCAGGCACCTACTCCTACAAATCAGAGATTCCACCATCTAGCTCTGTTCCCAGCAAGGGATTACAGTAAATTGGGAAAAGTCTGCCTTATCACCCTCTCAATTTGTGACTTTTATAGGCGCAGAAATAGACACAGTCACCATGCTAGCTCGTCTACCTGCAGACAGAATTCAAGATCTCAGACAATAAATTCTCAATCTACTTCCTGTACAGAAAGTCAAGG
The DNA here is from genome assembly GCF_019279795.1 of Protopterus annectens. Lineage (NCBI taxonomy): Eukaryota > Metazoa > Chordata > Ceratodontiformes > Protopteridae > Protopterus > Protopterus annectens. The sequence continues at coordinate 1,993,530,176 of NC_056739.1, forward strand.
CAAAGACAGTGCTGACACTCTTAGAGACCATGGCCTCCACCATAACACTAGTCCCTCTATCCAGATTGCATATGTGAGTTCTCCAATGGCCTCTATCTTCCCAGTGGTCCTTTCAACAACTGCCTCTATCTCACCAAATCATCATAACAGAGTCTTGCAAAAAGGACCTTCGTTTGTGGATTCAACCCGACCAGCTGACAACAGGCATTCCATTTCTTCCTCGCCAACCCGTTGCTTCTGTGACCACGGATGCCTCACAGATAGGGTGGGGGAGGGCATTATCTAGGCAGGACTGTCCAAGGCACATGGCAAGATCACGAGGCTCACCTGCATATCAATGTCCTAGAGATTCTCATTGCTGGAACCTGTGTCTAACAGAGCTCTTTTCAAACTATCTGGAAATATACAGAGCTAAGTATATTTTTTTGGTTCTTCAGAATTGTGTACTGTAATTTGTTGCTGAACTAATTTTATTCAAAGTTGTGTTCTGTTATTTTTGATTCACTGTATAGTTTTTCAGATCTCTGCTGAAAGTGTCCCACCCACCCTTCCTATTTTTGGTTTGTTGTTTAAATTTGGTGGCTTTTGCAGTTGCCCACCCCACTGTAGATTTGATCTGGGACACTCCCCCCAGTCCCATCTCTTTACCACATTCTGCCTAATACACTCTTTCTGCACTTGTTTTTAGTCATTTTTAATTTAATTGCATTTTTTTTTAAACTGTGTTTGGTCTAATATTGCTACATACTCAAGTGTGCTAGCTTGCACTGCATTTGAATTGTTTTTACTGCTGTAAAAAAAAAACTGTAAGCCTGTTCCTACCTTTCCTGTAACTTGTGTAGTCCAGATACAGATTTGCTGTATCCAGGACTGTATGTAAGCTTCTGAGCCCCCCAAGCCTTTCTGTGTTGGAGGGAAGCCTTCTAGCTTGTCAGTGGGAGTGGTAAGCAATAGGTAACCTGTCTACCACATAAGGAGTGGTTCTGGCCCAGAAATTGTAGTCATTGGCCATCTGGGCAATCTTTTCCATCTCTCTCAACTTTCTGATTTGAAAGCCCGCATTTGCAGTTGTTTCTTTCTTGTAATTAGTCTAGTGCAAATACAGATTCTTAGTTTTAGCACTTGAATTTGCTTATTCGTGCTCAGCACTTGTTCAGAACTTGTTGTAAGCACTAAATAAAGTATTAATTACTATAGCACTCAACCTTCCTCATTACCTAGAGGAAAACAGTTTTTGCACTTACTTTACTCACTTGCTTAGAGAAAATCAGCTCTTGTACTCACTTTCCTCACTTATCTAGAGGAAAATAGCTTTTTTATTCAGGCATGTCCAAGGGTCAGCTCCCAGTGTTCTCTCCTGTCTGTCTGATGAATCTGGGCATCTTGGGGCAATGTAGAAATTGCCTCATGCATACACACAACCCTCTCCTCCTACCACCCAATACTACAACCTGTGAGAGATGCACCTATCTAGCCAAACTGGAGGTAAAGCTCTCTCCAACCAAGACCGAAATTGACATTCAAGAGGAGAAGGTAAACACTTGCACCACACCACACTTATTACATAATCTCACTAAATCTATACCACCAAAATCCACACATAGAAACACAAAAACATTCGCGGAGGCTCTCAATAATAATCTGCCCAAGCAACAGAGACCTCCAAAGCAGGAACGCAAGTAACTTCCACCCCCCCCCAAACACAACCCAAATGACACATAGCCCACAGACTCAGTGTGCCACTCAACCACAACCAATAAGGCAAAACAATGTATCCAACACACTAGTCATAGGTGACTCTGTAGTCAGGCACACTGATGTCCCACTCACCAGGCTAAACAAGGAGAAGATTACTGTTAGCTGCCTGTCGGGTGCCAGGATCCGCCACATAACCCACGCACTCAGGTCACTCCACAACAAGTACAAATATGACTCTGTCATTGTCCATGTTGGTGTGAACGACCTGAGACATACTCCTCTGGACTACATGAAAAGAGACATGGAAGAGCTCTCCAATCTTGTAGCCCAGGCAGGTATGACCCTAGCCCTGAGTAGCATTCTGCCATCACCCAGAATGATACCACAGTACAAGGACAAAATGATTGACTTCAACAATTGGCTAAGCTTCTGGTGTCATTCTAAGGGGATCCAGTATCTGTCTGCTTGGGATGACATGGTCGACAGACCACAATGCTTTGGCAGAGATGGCTTGCACCTGTCATCCCCTGGGATTCTGGATACTGGCTGAGGCTCTTGCCGCCACTATAGTGCCTTTTTTCGGCAAGGTTCAAATGACATATGCACCACCGTAACAGGAACAGGCAAGCAAAAACTGCGGGTAATGCTACTCAATGCTAGAAGTCTAAATCTCAAAATGCACTCACTCGAGGCACTCCTTAAAATGGAGAACATTGATATCTGTGCAGTGACTGAGACCTGGTTCAAGGCTCCAGAGAGCACCCCTGCACTACCAGGCTATAACTCATACCACACTTTTCGGCCATGTAACCTGGACCGGAACACCAAAGGCGGAGGTGTGTCCATATTCATTAAGGATATCCACACCTCCAGGCTAGTTGCTCAGCATAATGCATCTGAGGTTATCCAAGTGCAACTAACTCTGGGCAAAACTGCAATCCAAATTGTAGCTTGCTACAGATCCCCTACCATGCCCCAGGATTCCCACTCCTCTTTTCTTGATGTACTGGAAAATATTAGGGTTCAACTACCCCACCATTAACTGGGAAAACTACTCGTGTACCAACTCATTCACACAACGTTTTCTGGAATTCATAAACTCCAATGCCCTGGATCAACTTATCCACACCCCCACCAGGGGCAACAATATCCTAGACCTAGTCATTACCAACATGAGTGACTGGTGTTCCACACCTGAAGTCAACTCCTCGTTGGTCCGATCCGACCATAAGCTAATTACCCTTGATATCCACATCCCATCTCCACCCCCCTTTAAGGAAACCACAGTAAAAAATTTCTCCAAAGCCAACTTCGTGTTTCGTAAGACAGAAGTGATGAACTTCATGACACCCATGCAGATGGACAGTACAGTTATGACTACTGAATCCTACACAAATGCACTTTATAAGCACTTACACATGTGCATGGATCGTGCTATCCCAAACAGAACCAAGACGCTATCCTCCAAAAAAAGGAAGACAATCTGGTGGTCTCCTGCCATAAACAAACTGTACAACACAAGGAAGAAATTGTTGCAAAAGAGAGTAAAATCCCATGAGTGGAGGAGCTCCCTGGTCAGCCTCACTAAGAAGCTGAGATCCCTTACAAGATCTTCCAAAGCTAGCTACGAAAGCAAAATTGCCACCAATTCTAAGGACATCCACAAAGCATTCCATAGCTATGTCAAGAATCTCAATGGCAACACCCAGATCTGCTCTGAGTTACGGCACAACAGCATGAAAATTACATACCCAATTGATATTGCCATCATCCTGGCAGATATGTTCATTTCTAACTTTACCCCCCCAGCCCCTAAGGAGCCCATATGTATACAGGAAAAATGCAGAGTCCCTGTAATCACAACTACGCAGGTAAAAGCTGCAGTAAAGCCAAAAACACAGCATCCATGGGACCGGACAGCATCCCAGGCTGCATTTTACATGAACTTCAGAATGAACTGGCTCCCCACCTAAGCACCATGTTCAATCATAGCCATGGAACGTATCATCATGAAACTCATAAACAGACATTGGTTACCTCCAAACTCTGGATCCCACCCAGTTAGGGTTTGTGAAAGGCAGATCATGCCTCCTGAACCTGATCGACTTCTTTGAGGCAGTCACCAAAGCCGTAGATGAGGGTAAGGTGGTTCACACAGCCTATCTTCACCTCGCCAAGCCTTTCGACACCATCCCCCATTCTGGAATTATAGCTAAACTCACTAAACTAGGTATAAATCCCTACATCACAAGATGGGTTGCCAACTGGCTCACTGACAGAACCCACACTGTAAATGTTGCACACACCAAATCTGACCTCAAATCAGTGACAAGTGGAGTACCACAGGGTTCAGTCCTGGGACCTCTCCTGTTTGGTATCTTCTTCTCTGAAGTACAGGCTAACATATAAGGCCTCTGGCTAATGAAGTTTGCAGATGACTGCAAACTAGGAGCCATAGTCGAGTCCCCAAATGATGTGGAAACCTATAGAAGGGCCTTGCTGAGACAGATGCCTGGTGTCAGAGCCATGGCCTCAAGCTCAGTGCCAAAAAGTGCATTGTCATCCCCTTTGGTAAAAACTCTGTACCCATGAACTACTACATAGACAGCAGTCTACTTAACACCGAATGTGTGATAAGAGACCTTGGGACCCAGGTGAACAGTAGTCTGTTCTTTGTTAGTCACATCACCACAGTAGTCAGGAAGTCCTTCTACGTGACACACCTCATCATAAAAGGGTTCTCATCCAGGAAAAAAAGAGGTCATTGTACCCCCTCTACTCGACACTCATTAGACCCATTATAAATTACAACAACCCTTTTAGAATGTACCTCACAAGACATCTCCATCAGCTGGAAAGGCCACAGAAGTACCTCAAAAAGAGGATTACTGGCCTCAAACAGATGCCCTACACTGACAGTCTCTAAAAACTCCAGCTTTACTCTGTAGCATACCGCCTACTCCGAGGTGATCTCTGCCTGACCTAAAGCTATGTCAAACCCAGAGCTGTTGGACATGCTACACCTAAAGAAATCCCAATCCCTCTGAGCTACATGCTCTAGGGACCTAAACCTTGTCACCACAATAAACAGGACATGCTGGAGGGATAGATTCCTGTCCCAGAGACTTCCCATACTGTGGTAGAGGCTACCCATCTATGTCAAGCAAAGTTCTTCATTAGCACTCTTCAAGAAAAATCTTGATGAGTGGATGGGAAATAGGAAATACACCCCGGGGGATCACTTCTGTCTCTCTGCTTGGCAGTGGCACAGGAAAATAACTTTCTTGGGTGGCATAAGCCAGGGAACTTTGTTAGCTAGGCTTACGTAGGCCCTCGGGCCAATAGCCTAGTACCTACCCATGAACCTATGAACCTATAAGAGCAGTACTTCTGGCGTTGCAAGCACTTCACGACTTTCTTCCTTTAGGGACAGTAGCAATCCAGTCGGATAATATGTCAGTGGTATGGTATCTAAACAAGCAAGGAGGATCCAGATCATACCCCCTTTATTGAGAGGCTCTTTGTGTTTGGAAGTGGGCAATATCTTCCCAATGTTTTCTAGTAGCAACGCATATCCAGGGGACAACCAGTGTAATAGCCGACAAGCTCAGCAGGGCAGTCTTGATGCCTCACGAGTGGTGTCTGAATCAGGAAATAGCGGAGCAGATATTCCGCAAATGGGGACAGCCTTGCTGCGATCTCTTCGCCAGTCCGATTGACTCCATATGCAGCAGCTACTGCTCCCTCATCCCCCCTCTGGGAGAGTCACCGAGAGACGCACTTGTTCACGATTGGCACCTGGGACTCCTTTATGCATTCCCTCCCTTTCCGCTCATATCCAAAGTGATACAGAAAGCAAAGTTATTGGGAAGCAAAATGATTCTCATCATTCCTTACTGGCCTCATCAGATTTGGTTCCCCTTTCTCAGGCCTCATCTACTGGATGATCCATGGACTCTGGACCCAGTGCCAGACCTCTTGACACACGTCAGGCTCCCTTCACCCCTGCCTCCACACCCTCAACTTGACAGCGTGGCTGCTCCACTTCCATCCCTAGTCAGGCTTCATGATTTTTCACCTGCTGTGACCCACATCCTTACGTCTTCGCATAAACCTTCCACTAGGAAGTTATACACTAGCAAATGGAGAAGGTTTTCTATCTGGGCTAAAGAAAGAAATGTAGATCCTTACACAGCATCCATCCCTATGGTTTTAGAATTTTTGTCTGACCTTTTCCATCAGGGATGAGCTGCTGCCACAATTAGGGTCCAATTGGCAGCAATATCTAACTTTCATTTGGGACAACATGAATCTAACCTGATGTCCCACAGATTATGTAAAACCTTCCTTAAAGGAACTACTTTGCTGAGACCTCCCTTTCAGGAACCTGTATCTCCTTGGGATCTAAACTTCGTTCTGTCCCAACTAACTTCCCCACCCTTTGAACCCGCACATTCGTGTCTATTGAAGTTTCTGTCTTGGAAGACCTTGTTTCTAGTAGCCATCACATCAGCTAGACGAGTATCAGAGTTAGAAGCACTGTCGATTAAGCCTCCTTATTTGATTTTCCACAAAGACAGTTTCCCTTCATACAAATCCTTCCTTTATCCCTAAAGTTTGCTCTCACAATAATTTGAACCAAACCATAGAATTACCTGTATTTTTCCCTAATTGTTCCAACACTGCAGAATACAAATTTCATCAGCATGATGTTCACAGGCAGTTATGGTTCTACCTTCACAGGACTAAGGAACTCAAAGTCAGATCAATTGTTCGTATCCTTTTCTGAATCTAGAATAGGTCTGCCAGTCTCTCAAGTGACATTGTCTAATTGGATTTCAAGCTGTATTTCCTTCATTTACTCCTCCAATGGAAAGACTATACAGTTCAAGATTAACGTTCATTCTACAAGATCTCAGTCTACATCTGCTGCCTTCCAAGCCAGAGTTCCAATTGACAGTATCTGTACAGCAGCAATTTGGGCTACCCCTCATATCTTTATTACTCATTAAAAATTGGATCTGACCTCAAGGGGTAGAGCTTCCTTTGGTTCTACGGTACTCAGGAGTATATTCCCGTGAGCCACCCAAGAATAAGGTGCTAGGGACGCTCTCCCATATGTAAGAATGAAGGCGAGATAGGACTACAGAACATAAAGAAGTTATGTACTCACCATAACGTTCCATGTTTGTAGTCCATCTCGCCCTTCATTCTTACGAACCCACCCACCTACCCCCGTCTTGGAAGGATCTGAAGACTGGATAGTGTTACCTTGGTAGGGTGGAGACCTTTCATTATTGTTGTTCTTTCTGGATAATTTTATTTCTGTCTTTCTATAGTTAAGCAGCAAGCAAGATCTGGGGATTGTACGAGTGCACTATGGGATACCTACCTAGCCACGAGCCAACTAAGAGGCTTTGAAATAGGCCGAGTCGAAGCAGAGGATTGGCTCCGAACCCATATGCAAGAATGAAGGGCGAGATGGACTACAAACATGGAATGTTATGGTGAGTACATAACTTCTTTTTTTTTTTTATGCAGAACATGCTAAGGAGGAAATGCAAACATCTGTCCAGCAAAATATGAGCTGTGAAACAGGAGATTTTACTTCTTGTTATTTTGGTAATAAAGACCACAGAGACTGTGCCAGTGAAACCTTTTCCAGTGTTTCAAGAGAAAATGCTTTATAGAAGGAAAAAAGCACAAGAGTTGACTAGAAGAATCAAGAGTATGTTGGGAATGAAGCAGAGAGGATTTGGGAGAGGGAGATGAACAGGGATAAAACCAGTAACTTGGAAATTGACAAATGTGGGATTGCAAAGCAATAATTATATTTGTGAAACATGACAGAGCAAGGAAATTTGGAAATATTGTACTTTTTTGACTTTGTTAAACTTGTAGGGGACTCTAAAGCATATTCCCTAATTCATGTGATTAATGTTCGGAAAAATACTTAGGAGTGGGGAAGAGGAGGGAGAAAGTTAATTATAAGTAAAACAATGTATCTAATATTGTCAGTTTTTCATCTTCTCCTCACATGTGGGTTTGGATCCTAGCCCTCTCATCCAACTTGGCCTTTAACAGCAAGCTCATGACAACCAAAAAGCTCTTGGGTACCTCCCCCTTCCCCACAGTGCATCTCTCCCCATTACCTCAGATCTCGTTTGCCACTTTGCAAAGACATGGTCATTCCAGCTAGATCTTGGTGTCAGGTTATGATTTTTCTTCAAACGTCTTTGAACTCTTTCAAACCTTTGTAGATTTTGATAATATAAGTCTTTTCTGTCCCTTTCATAACTGTTGCTCTGTTCTGGTGTTGCTCGCTACTGTATTTAACTTACTTTAACTTCTTCCCTTTCTTTCCAGCCAGCAACTGTTTTATCATAGGCTACTTCCTCCCTTTTACCCTTGAGGTATCTCTTGCCTAGTGTTGTTGTTAGGGTTTTCTTTCCCCTCTATCTGTTTAAAAAAAAAACTTTTGTCTGTTCTTTTCTCTTGAGTGAGTGTCTCTGTGTGTGTGTTGTAACTCTTCTCCTCTGTTATGGCAGAAAAAACAGCTGGCTTCAAGAAATGCACAAAGTGCAGGCATAAGATCCCGTTTAGCGACTCGCACTCATGTGTATATTTTCTTGGGCCTCTGCATTTACAGGAGGACTATCTGATATGTCACTCCTTCAATAATAGAGCCTTAATAGACTGAAGGAACAAATTCATCTTAAGAGGGATGTTGCCTTCAGCCTTTGATGAAGCCATTTCTGGTGCAACTTCTACCTCTAAAACTAAATTGGCTCATTCCAGCCCTGCTTTGTCCTAGTCCTCCAAATCTTCAGACAAGGCCAACAGAAGACCTTCGTCAATGCCGACTAATTTTTTTGGAGCCAAAGGCTAAGAAGACAAAATCTCTTTCATCTGGAGAGTCTTGAATCCAAATCAGCAAAAGTCAGCTCATCTCTGGCTGCAACCCTGGGTGAGCTGTCTTCTGGACCAGGGGGGGTCTCCGTCCCAAAAGCATGGCTTGTTGGGTCCGGAGTCTTCCTCCTTCCTGGAGCAGTTGGCCTTTGGAGCGGGTTATGACTGCCACTGCACCAACAGAGTCACACACCCCTTTGGATCCGTTGTCCCAGGCAGATACCCACCACTCTTCTTTGTCCCGTCTTGTTCCACAAGGCAGTGAGACCGTAGGCTCCAGGATACCCATCAGGGTACCCCTGACAATTCCAATACCTCCCCATACTAACTTAGGAGGTTCCTCGGAAGAGGCTATGCAAGAGGAAGCATCTGGACTCCATAGAGGAGTCAGACACTGAAGACACTGACCTCGATGAAGGTGAGGGTTGCCCATGGTCACCCCCTGAGGATGTTTCCTTTGGGGAGATTCTAGAAATTCTCAAGCAGAGGGGTGACTGGAAGTCCAGCAACTGCTCACCAGAGGAGTCTGTGTATCTGGCCGCCTTTGGTTCCCATCCATCTACCTCCTGGGTGGCTCAGCCCACCAATGAGCTTATAGACCTAATCTCACGGTGGGAGTGGGATACCCCAGATTCTATCGAGCCAGTTCCTTGGAGACCAAATAAGATAACTGCTCCTTCTGATAGGGCTTTCCGGACTAAGGGAGTTGCAGTAGATGCCATGGTCATAGCGGCAGCGACCAAGGAAGAACTTTCCGAGGAAAGTTCAGCTATCCATCCTCTTAATAAAGATTCTAGGATTATGGATAGATGTTGGAAAGCATGTCTTTTCCTCTGCGACCTTTGCCCTGTGGTTGCTGAATTATTTATCTCATTTTACCAGGTTACAAAGGGATCTGATCAAGGAGCTCTCAGATACCCTTCAAGGAGCAGTAGCTGAGGGAGCTAAAGAAAATGTAGCTTCCCATTTAGCCATCCTGCATTCAGTTGCCAACTTTTCCATGAGGCTCATTGCCCACTCAGTCGAAGGAACAAATAGAGAGGTGTGTTCTAGCATTTCCATGAGGATGCATGCCTGGATGCACCTTTGTGATTTTGTGGAACCTTTTTGGTTTTCGTTCATCAATGCTCCATTTGACAGCAAGTATCTTTTTGGGCCCAAAGTCAAGGATATGCTATCCAGGTTTGAAAAGGACGGTAAAACCCTTTATGCCATGGGCATATATTTTTCAGCTCCTCAGAGACCTTATCCCAGAGGTCAGAGAGGTAGTGGGAAAGTGTGGTTCAAAAAGTCTCAAGGTACTTACCAGGACACACATGGAGAGTTTTCCCCTCAGAGACAGAGGGAAAAACAATAATATAAGACATTGCCCTCGTGACAGTGGAAGTCTGCAGAACCAAGGTTCCTGGGAATCGTTCTTCAGGAAACCCTTTCAGAGCTTCTGAAAGGAGGCCATATTGTCCACCTCCGGAGGCAATTGGGGGGGGTCATCTATCCCTGCACTGGAGAGCCTGGCAAAACATAACTACCGATGTTTGGGTGCAGAGAATAATATCCAGGGTATTACCATGTCCCCTGTTCCCAACAACCTCTTCCCAACAAGAAAATCCCAGACATTCCACCCAGTCAAAAGAATCCAGCAGTTTCACAAGTTCTAAAGCTGCTAGAAAAAAGAGTCATCCAAGAGGTGCATACTTCTCAACCTCTTACAGCAAGAAATCTGGACAGAACTATACATAAAAGTGGGACAAAGGTCCAAAAATAGGGACAAGTTTTAATACTGCTCTTACAAACTTAGAAAGTTGATAGAATAATGAGTTTTGCATTAGCATGAATTTTCTGAAGGGAATGAAGTCTGAAACTCAAAAGCCTGTCATTATTTTCTAACTTCAGTCTTTAATGATTTGTCACTTATTTGCTAGAAAATCACAATTTTATGTAAAACGGACCAGAACTATAAGCCAAAAATCTGGACAGTCTGCTAAAATCTGTACAGTTGAGGACCAGAGAGGATTTGGAACTTACTCAAGGTTTTTAGTTCCAAAGAAAAGAGGGGACTGGAAACCGATTCTGGATCTCAGCAAATTGAACAAATCAGTCTGTCACAACAAGTTACGAACAGTCATGGTTCAGTCCATACTTCCTTTCCTGGAAAAGGCCGATTGGATGTGCTGTGTAGAGCTTCAGGATGCGTACTACCACATAAAAATGGACAGATGCTCCGGAAGATACCTATGCTTCCAGCTGTGAGCCAGTCATTACCAGTTCAGAGAGCTGCCCTTTGGTCTCACTACTGCCCCCAGAGTTTTCACCAAATGTATGACAGTGGTTGTGGCTCACCTGAGACGACAAGGATTCCAGGTTTTTCTATACTTAGACGACTGGCTCATTTCTGCCCCGACCAGGCATCTACTAGTCTACGCAAGAGAGTCTATTATTTAACTTTGTTCAGAACTAGGCATAACAATAAATCACCAAAATTCTTATCTGGAACCGACTCAAACAATAGGGTTCATAGGAGCCCTGCTAGACACAAGCCAGATGATTCCCAAACTTCCCTTTTCCAGAGTATTGACAGTCAAGAGGCAGACTGCAAGGTTAATTAGAAACAAAAGAGTAGCTGCCCGTCATGTTCTTCAGGCCTTAGGTTCCATGTGTTAGTCCCACTGGCCAGGTTTCACATGCAAATTTTGCAGTGGCTTGGTTCCTCCAGTTCCATTGATTGCCAGACAGCCTATGCTCTCCTCCCCTGTCCGTCATATCTTAATGTCCTCCCATAAGCCATCTAATCAGAAAGTGTATAGGAGTAAATGGAAGAGATTCGTATTCTGGGCACAGCAGCACTACATGGATCCCATCACAGCCCCTATTCATTTAATTTTTGAATTCCTAGCCCACCTTTTCAATAGTGGAGCAGCAGCGTCTACTATTAAAGTGTAGTTAGCAGCCATTTCAAATTTCCATATTGAGTTTGACAACTTGTCCTTGAACTCCCACAGACTTTGCAAATTCTTCTTAAAGGGGACCTTGTTGTTAAAACTCCTTACAAGGACCCTTCTCCCCCTTGGGATTTAAATTTGGTTCTGCATCTGATTACTCAGCCTCCCTTCGAACCTGCAGCAACTTGTGACATTGTGTCTTTCCTGGAAGACTCTGTTTTTGGTGGCTTTCACATCAGTGAGATGGATTTCAGAGCTTCAAGCTCTGTCTTCTGAACCTCTGTATATAAATTTCCATAAGGACAGTCTCGTTGCGTACCAACCCCTCCTTTTTTCCAAAGCTGTTTCTCAAACAAATCTTAATCAGACTATACATTTTCCTGTTTTCTTTCCTAATTTTTAGTAATAACTCTCCCCTCTAACTTCTCCCACTCCATCTACCCTGTACCTCTCTTCTACCCCACAAACTACCTTTGATTACAGCAAGCTCTGATACTTCCATGCCTATCTACTTATTATATGGCAGTAACTTCTTATTGTAACAGTTGTTAATATCCGTTATGATTTCTTGGATAGAACAGATGCTAGTTATCTACTGAATGTACTATGTTCTTCATCTGTAACTATGTTTGTAATATTTTAATTACTAGGATTCTTCATCTGTAACTATGTCTGTAATATTTAAATTTGTGAAGCTTTTCTCCCTGGGCCTCCGCTGAAAATGGACCTGCGTCCAGTCGGACATTCCCGGTCAACAAAAATAAATAAATAAATAAAGCGGAATATATACTGCATCTGTTGGATGTTCATAGACAGTTACATTTCTGTTTGCATAGAACCAAAACGTTTTGGAGGACAATTGTTTGTCACGTTTGCAGGGCCTAGACAAGGCCTACCAGTTAGCAAAATTACCTTACCCAGTTGGCTTTCTAGTTGTATCTCCTTTATTTATTCTTCAAAGGGTATGAATCCAGACTCCATCCGGGCTCATTCTACTAGAGTAATGGCCACATCTGCAGTCTTCCAGTCCAGTGCTTCCTTGGATGATATTTGCACAGGGCCACTTGGGTAAATCTTCGTACCTTTGTTACTCCTTACAAATTAAATTTGGTCTCCAGGGGAAGGGCTTCCTTTGGCGTGATGGTTCTGAGGAATATTCTTCCATGAGTCCACCTTGGATAAAGGTAGCTGGGGCCTCTGTCCCACATGTGAGGAGAAGATGAAAAATTGACACCATAACTTTCCATCTGTATTGTCGATTTTTCATCTCTGCTCACAATCCCACCCTCCAACCTCCATCCTTAGATATCTGGTTGAATGGGAGAATAATTTCTAGGGTTAGATTAAATTTTATTAGACTCCAGAAATCACTTCACTTAAGGTGGCTTTGTGTGTTAAATACTAACCCTTCTCTTCCTACTAAGATAATTATAGCAAACAAGATCTGAGGTAGTAGGAAGAGATGCATTGTGAGTAAGGGGGAGGTACTGAAGAGGTTTTTGGTTGCCACAAGCTTGCTAATGGCTGAGTCAGATCTGAGGGCTTGGATCTGAACCCACATCTGAGGACAGCTGAAAAATTGATAAGACAGATGGAACGTTATGGTGAATACATCTTTTTTTTCTTAATAGTAATATGTTTATACAGTAGTGCATGATTTTCTTTGTACGCTATAAAGTAAAGTTTTCTCAGTTATTTTTAAGTATAATGGGGATACTAATGTAAACAGGTGCTCTTGTTTTTTTTCCTTCTCTCTTTCTCCATATTCATTTTTAAGAAACATAGCCACTGCAGTGTAAAAAAAAAGTAGAAAAGTCTAATCAAAAGAACATGACTAAAAAAAAGAAAAATCGGTGTACTTTTTTCTCATTCTTGCATAGGGGAATGACTGGAGTTAATGCCCTTAGCTTGATCTAGTAACACATGTTAAGAGAAAGCAAGTAAATGAAAAAGAACATATTATAAAGCTTTTTTCTAGAAAATAAATGTATGTTTTAGTAGCAAATTTGTATCTGGTCCTCATTTCTCCATGAACACAATCTGATAGAGAAATGGCTAGGAGATAATGTTTTCTGATAGCATTCAGGTGTTTTCCCATCTAGGAGAGCTATGAAGATAAGACAAAACCAGAGAGCACTTTGTAAAAGCACAGGCTGTACCATGCATCTTAGCGTAGATAACCTTTCTTTTAAGTTAACCCAATATTGTGAGTGTGGATGGTCAGTTTGGGAGATTTGTTCCTATTAGGAAGGTAAAACTTAAATATTTGAAGATGTACATAGTTTGGTGTGGTAATAATAGGTAAAATGGGTTTTAGGGGGTATTGGGTGTGTGTGTTTTTTTTTTTTGAGGGCTTTCAATAAAACAGATTGTTTTGTAAGATGTGATGTAGACTCAAATGGATATGACAAGAAACAACTGTATAAAAGATCAACCTGCCAAACAGTGTATACATGTAACACAAAAGCTGGAACTAGACATTTAACAAAAAAACATAAAAGTTGTTACACATAAAAGGTGATGACTTTTTAATACAATGGTGCTTTCTGTAATGTCTTTAAATGTCAGTGGTTTCGCAGGTAAATACAAAAAAGAAAGAGTAGTAAACTATATTTATAAATGTAGAGTGCAAATAGTTATGCTACAGGAGACACACTTGGAAAAGAATTGTACATTTGAATTTGATAAAGAAAGGTTTTTAGGATGGTTATTCAGCGGAATACCTAGGACAAAGGAAAAAAAAGGACTACTTATATTAATTGCAAGAGGAGCTGCAATAATGATAGAAGAAGATAAAAAAGATGATACTGTTAGATTTGTAGTACTAAGGGGCTACTGGGAAGGGAGGAGGTTTACACTGGCATGTATTTATATTCCACCTAAAACTGCTATAATGGAGCTTAAGAAAATTCTGGGAGAAATAATCAGCTTTCATCAAGGAATGTTACTTACAGGTGGGGACTGAAATTTGATGTGCAGCAGTAAAGATGTGTCTGGGGACAGAAGGGAAAATATAACAAAGGAGGGTAGATTTTTGAAAAAAAAAATGAAAATATTTGGTATGGAAGATATGAATTCAGTACTAGGAGTTCGGAGTGAATTTACATATTATTCCCCAAGATACAAAAACTGGGCTAGGCTAGACAGAATTTACATTTCACAGGAACATGCATATTTAATTGAAAGTTTTGATGCATACTCAAGAAGAGGAAATAAAAATGGTGATGCATAACTAATCCACATGAAAGTCCACAGGAATAGATGGTATTCCCGTGGAAGTTTGGAAGCTAGAAAGGAAAAAACTGATAATGATCTGCGAGGTTTTGTTTAACAGTATTTTAAGAGGAGAAGTACCAACATCTTGGAAGAAAGCAGTGATGACTGTAATACCTAAAGAGGGTAAAGACTCATCAGATCCAGCTTCATACAGGTCCATTTCAATACTAAACCAAGATTATAAAGTGTTTATGTTTATAATGGCTAAAAGAATAGCAAACATGATGCCAAAATTGATACATATGGATCAGTATGGTTTTGTGGAGGGGAGGCAAACATTTGACAACATTAACAGAACATTGATGATCCAGAAGGAAATAAAATGTAAGAAATTATCACTGTTGTTGGTGGGTCTTGATGCAGAGAAAGCATTTGACAGAGTAAGCTGAGACTTTATGAGAAGGCAATGGAAACATTTGCATTCCCTGATAAAATTATAAGGTTAATTAATACGATATATATGAGGGATCTGAGGCAAAAATTCAAGTGAGTGGGTTCCTCTCTGATAATTTCTGCTTGAGCAGAGGCACCAGGCAGGGGTGTCCTCTTTCCCCTTTGTTATTTGCATTATATTTAGAATCACTGGCAAAGAAAATAAAGGATTCAGAAATTCAAGGATATAATTGCTATTGTAGTCAAGAAAAGTTGGCTTTACGTGCAGATGACATTTCAGTGTTGTGGAACATTGTGAGATGGTTTCCCATCTTTTCAAGATGCAACATTAATGAAGCTAAAACAAAGGCAGTAGCTGTACATTATGTACCCACGCATGAATTGGTTCAGCAATATCCATATTTATGGGGACATGAGAAAATGAGGTACTTAGGAACATGGATTAAAAATGATTCCTATATGGTAGCTAAACATACATGGGAAGCAAAGGATAATGCAAAAACTGAGAAATTGGAAGCTCTGCTATATGGATAGTAAGATACAAACAGTTAAAATGTTTTGTCCCTTTTGTCTTAAACACAGGTCAGGCATATTTGTATCAACCAGAGGAGAAGTTGTGGATGGCAATTTTTATAAAGAGCTGAAGGATTTTATCTGGGAGGGAAAGATACAAGAGTCAAGTGGGATAAACTGATTCTTCCAATAGAACAGGGCGGATTGGGATTACCCGGTTGGAAGGAGTATTTTAGAGCTACACATTTAAGGCTACTATACATAGCACAAGCAGAAAACTATAA